>NW_020271133.1:1861366-1896917 GCF_002803265.2 Melanaphis sacchari | reverse complement strand
GGCGACCGTCCGGTAACGCTCGCGCGTGCACATACACACACGCACACACGAAGCACACGGCACACACGGCGGTAGTCGACCCGGACGACCTCACCAGAGGAGAAGCACGTAGTGCGGTTAAAGTGCAGCGGCGGTTACGTTTGCGAGTCGTCACAAGACTACGTCGCGCGTCGATACCGACAGCTCTCCAGAGCGACCTTGCAGAGGTTATTCGCGCCGGTGATTTCGGTGGCAAAGTACGAGACATCAGGCGTAAAAACAATAATAAATAGTACTTGTAGTTTTAGGATTAGTTATGACAATAATAATAATAATAATAATAATCATAAAAAAAATAACGAATTTCATTCCATCGCTGTGCGTGCAATACCGCTGCCGCCGTCGTCGGTGTTGTCATTGTGTTTACTCGCCCACAAGGTGTTCGATGGGCGGCAACAGCCGTCGCGCACAACACCTGCCCGTCCGTCAAAAGTGTCGTCGGCGAGTGGTGCTAAACCTTTGCCGAGATCGACGACGACTACGGTTAAGCATCCGCAATACCTAACCCATAACCACCTTTACTTAATAACGAGGTCTCTTGACTAGTGTCTAACTGCTCGGCGTGTTTGTTTTGTTTGTCTGCGCAGGAGCACGTTTTGCCGACGAAGAAAAGAGATGACTATCAAGGCGGCGACGAATATAACAGTGGCTTCCGTAGCCACCCCGCGGCGGCGAAGACGAGCGAGCGGTTTCGCGAAGATGACGGCATTCTTGTTGGTAGCCGCCGTCGTTTTGGTCGATGTGATCAAAGTCTGTAAGTACCGCCGACATTCATGGTTATAGTTTATACCTATTTTATAATAATAATAATAATAACAACACGATTCGCGGTCTTCGTGTATCCGAAACGCATCATCGCAGTCTAATACACAAAATTATACTCTTACGTGCCTATTATGGCGTGTCCGTGCATTACAATACAATATAATATCGGGTTACCCGGTAAGGTGGGTACGGATGATGGGGCGGCAGCGACGGGAGATCCCTCGGGGCGGCCGGCACCGTTTTTTTTTTTCATTTTCCCCCCCGTCAACCGCGTGTGTTCTTTTTTACGCTGCTTTCCAAGAAACTCACGAATTCCGAAACTACTGCTGCACACAATACAACGCTAATTACATTACATAATGCGATTATCGTCGTCACCGCGTTTGTGGTTACGCGCATCATACACTCATCGACCATCGTTATTATTTATGTGATTATTATTACGTGGAAAATTGTTATCGGGTCTTTAAAATTACGCTCCAGCCGGTAGTCGGAGGCGTTTTCAAGCAATATTCTTATATCATAATGTTTATCGCCGCGCCGCACACCTGCTGCTGCTCCTGCTGTCGTTGCTGCTGCACAGTTGCCGTTACGCATAACCGGTGGTACGCTCACCGAAATCATATCATCGTGTTATTGTTGTCGGAGGCGGAATACGCGTACACAGATAACGCCACGTCCGGATTTATGGGGTTTTCGGTAGTCGTTACGGAACCTAACCATTGTCACGACGCGGACCGTGTATACAATCTTAACAAGCCTAAGCGTAGCGACGGCGTTCCGATTACAAACGGCTCGGTACCGGTGGAGATGGTGATGGCCCGGTGGAGGAGGTGGTGTTCTCACTGGATGCCGATAGGACATAATCGTTTCGGTTTTTTTTTTCTTGTCTTATAATATTGTGTTACATATTATTATTATCAAGTACCTTTTACCTATTAAAATATTATAACCGTCGACCCGCGTCTCGAGGCGTCCCTTGCAGTTCACACACGACCGCTCAATCCATTCCGCACGTCGCCGCGCCCTTTCTTTTCCGTTTTGACGGCGGCCGTACTCACGACCATTAACCGCCACAGCACCCCTTTTCGTCGCCGTCACCGCCTAGTTTTTATTTTTATTAGACTAGTCGTCCTCGGAGGGCTCGCCGCCGCCGCCGCTGCAGGGTTTGTTGAAATGTCAAGAGTTTATGTACTATATACGCTCTACGGCATATAGGCCGCGCGCGTATATTATTACTATTATTATTCTAATATGTGCATAGTGACTAATGCGTTTTGTTCCCCCGTTCGTCATGTGACCGAGAAGCTGTCTGGGATAGCGATTTTCCGAGCCTAGTGTGTACAATAATGTATGTGTTTCGTATGTATGATGGATGTATATAATATGCGTGTCTGTATAGAGCGAAAACGAGGAACTCATCAAAACGGGTCGATCTATAAATACGAGGGGGTCGGGTCTCCCCTAATCTCTGACGACGGCGACGGCACTGTCGACGACCCTAAGCGGCCCGCAGATTTCCTCCTCTCGCCGTCATCGCAGCCGTCGGTCTATTAATAACAATATAACGTCGATCGGGTAATGTGTGGCATCGCTGTCCAAACTCTAAACTATACGCACGCACACACACGCACACATACACACGCGCGCGAGCGTACTATCGAACCGCATTTATTAAATAACGTTTGGAGACGTGGTGGCTTTATTGTTGTTGTGTATAGGCTGAATGTTTTCTCCGTAGACGTTCCACTGCTCGAACGCGATTGGCGTGTACGACGGTAATAAAATGTAATAGTTTTTAATCGCTTTGTACTTGTCGTTTTTCTGGCATATCGGAGTGTAATCATAATGACATGAAATAGCGAAGAATGTGAACGACGGTTATGCCAGCAGCAAAAAAAAAAAAAACCAACACGGGTACCCGCCAACAGGGTACGCGCCAGCATTAGAGACCGGCGTGAGGGGGGGATGTGCGCCCCGGTAGCAGTATGTCGGTCGTGAAAATCCGCGGTTGCACCGGTTGTTAAAAATAGTCGTGCCGAACGGGCACAAGTAGGGGTGTGGTAGAGTAATCGCTTTTCGCGTAACGCGGTAGACGGCGGTTAGTTTATGAGCGCACCGCCATATTACTGCCGTTGGCGGCTGCGGCAGCATATTATAATAATATAATAATAATAATAATAATAATATCATATTATTAAAGTCGATCTGCAGTCGTCGACGGTAATTATTATGCGCGCGAAAACAGCGAAATTGCTGTTCGCGTCTCGGCCGGCCAACTCGGACCGCGGTCCACCATCCATCCGCATGCCGTGTAGACTTGGACGGCACTATAAATACCACACACACACACACACACACACCCACCCACACACGTACGGCATGCACTTGCACGCAAAACGGCATTAATAATGATAATAATAGTAATAATAATAATAATAATAAGATTAATAACAAAACTCGCGGTTAACGGTAGTGAAAACGTGCGCGCCGACGAGCGGCGGCGACGGCGGTAATATTTCTGTGTACCCGTTGCACCACCGTCAGCCACCACCGGCGAGCACGATCCGTATTTACCCGTGACACAACGCCGTCGTCTCTCGTGCCGTGCCGCTGCTCCTGCTGCTCCTCCTGCTACGGGATGTGAAAATATGTGACGCGATCGGCTGCAGCTATATAGCGCGTAATGATATGCGTGTCCCCGTTGTTTTATACGACGCGCGTGTATTTTTTAGGTTTTGGGTGTGCGTATTTTTACGACTAGGTCGGGCTTACACGTTATTTTGTATTTATTATTACTTTTTTTTTCCGATTTTATGGCCGCCGGAGGGCACTCCCCATATTAGGGAAACGGGCACGAGGGCACGACGGCCGGAGTGGGAAAGTGAGGAGTAGTAGTAGTCGTCGTCGTCGTCGTCGTCCTATCGCAGTCGGCTGTTATTATTATTATTATTATTATTATTCGATTGTGTACAAAATATAATAATAATATAATGTAGCGCGTAGGTAATGACTACTAACAAAACGTTGGCCCACCGCCGTCGTCGACGTCGACGTCGCAGTCGGTCGGCGCGTTTTCGCATAACATTATTATTATTACTATTATTACAAGAACATTCGATACGAAATCACTTACGAGAGATGTTACAATGTTACAATAAAATATTATAGTCAAAACAACTATTCGGTCCGAGAGCGTCCGCCACCGGCGTCGTCCGAGTTACCGTATTATTATATTATTACCGTGCCCCTTCCCGTTGCTCCGAAGAAAACACAGTACGTAGGTACCCATATACTTGTTAATAATATAATATTATTATGATACACGACCGTCGGTTTTTTTTTTTTCATTTTCTCTCATAATAATTCATCACGGGACCCATACGCGTCACCCTTTTCGATATACACTCCGCGGAAACGTTATTCGTCGTGAACACATCGAACGGGGCCATTTTTATATTCATACTCGTAACATTATTGTAATACGTCAACGACGGTGATGGATCTCCGGCGGTGGACCTGCTCGTGTTAGAAGAGGAAGATTGGGGAGGGGGCGGTAGGGGGCTTGAGTATTAAAAATAGCCGATTCAGACGGCAACTCCGTACATCCAACAACGTCGGTCGCGTAATATTGTCGCCTCCGTTGCACATTGTCGTTCGCGTTACAACAGCAGCAGCTGTTATCGAGAAACGCCGCCGTCGCCGTCGCTCGTGGTGCACCGGAAAAAAGTAACGATGACGGCGGCGGCTTCGGAAGAGGCGTTTGACAAGGGTGTGTGCATGTGTACGCGTGTGTGTGTGCCGCAGCCGAAGGAGAGGCGTTGCTGCGCTGCAGCTGCCCCGCACTGGAACTGCGGTTCGCTGCCGCCGAAAGCAAAACGAAGATTACGCGCGCCCGATCCATGTAATGTGTTCAACGACGCGTGGGACAAGTCACATAAAAGCTTTTCCTGAAATTATAGAATTTATTATCGTTCGCGTGACGCGTACGCTCCGAAAACGGTTAGAAATAAAAAAAACTAAACACAACACTCGGAATGTCGATTCCGCCGCAGCACGTTTCCGAGCAGCAAGCGCGGCCCGGCCGTTACACACTCGACGCAGCTGCAGCGGTAACGAAGACGAAATGCATTACGCGCCCCGGTGGCGCGTTTTGTTTTGTTTTTTTATTCGGGTTGGGGAGGTGGGTACACCGCGCGTCTGGACGCCCCCGGGCACAAAGATAAATAGCCCGACGTGTTTGTATTTTACTCACGCCTGTCAAAATATTTACGTCCGAACTGCAAAAATGAAATTAATTTCATTAGATCCGGCGTCGTGTTTCGAGGTATACAAAATTTGCACGCCCTCGCCCCGAAAAATCACCTAAAATACGCCTAGGAATCAGGAGTTCGGGACTTGTACGCTCGTCGACCTCGGTAACGAGTGGGTCGACAATACGCGTAATTACACTACGGTTTACCCCCGCACTCTTCATACCCCATGGGGGTTTGTCTGTGATATTGTTGTAACGAGCGTACACACAGCCCATTGCTCGTCGTACACACACGCGTAAAACCATCGGGTACACGAACGCGATATAATATATGTTATTATGTGTATAAAATAATATCGTGTCGTATAATAATATTACACGGAGAACAGAGAAAGGAGTGTCGAACTGCGCCGAGGAAGTCGCCCGAGCCCGATCGCCTGTCGCCCGTTGCTTTCGTCCGTGTCCGCGTTTCGACTGCTTTCCGGCTTTCCTCCTACTCTCCCCGTTCCCCGCGGCACTGTCCATTGTTTTTACAGTAAGGTCGTCGTCGCCGTCGTCGTCGTATTTGGTCCTGCCGACGACCGACCGTGTATTACACACACACACACACACACACACACGTGGTGATGGCGGTGACGGGTGGTCGTTCTCGTATTATGTAGGTATTATTATTATTATTATTATTATTGTACGTTTGTACATGCGTATAATGAAATTACAATCGTTATTATAATAATACGGCCGGACCGAACGACCGATTGTCCGTCGGCCGTCTGCCTCTTTTGACTAATTACGATAATCTGCTCTTCCGTCCCCCGTACGCAGCGACACACGCCGAGCGGCGGGCAAACCAGCCGAGATGGTTTTCATCTATCGGCGATTTGAATAATTTTTAATCGTCATCGTCAGTTCGTGCGGTATAACATAAACTATACGGTATTGTCATCTGTACCCCTTGACCACAGATTATATCGTCGTTCAGTCCGCTGCGTACAAGTCTCGTCTGTCCGTAAAAGCGCATACACACACACACACACACACACACACACACACACACACACACAGACACAGACACACGCGCGCGGACTTGGAAGACTACGGGAATATAGGCGCATACTGCAGCGGATCCTCCTCTCCTCTTCACGACGACGGGGTTCTCGCACGGAGGAACGGTCACGACGACAGTCCCCAAACGCGGCGACCTCGCCACCGCCGGAACAACACCGTCGCCGTCCCGTCCACCCTCGAAACCTATTGTCTTACGACGATAATGCGTCTACCATTATCCCATTATCGTTACATTATACACTTGTTATTCGTCGTCCGCCACCCACAAACCCGCACACCGGCGGCGGCGGCGTGTGTCGTACACACCACAATGTTATACGTATTATATATACCTCTACCTCCTAACCGCGTGTGTGCGTAAGAATATTATTTTATCCGACCGCATAAGCGACACCGTCGCCGCGTGATCGCGCATATTTAAACGCGTCGAAACGCGTCCCGACGAATATAATATTAATTTATACATAATATAACATTATATCGTATTATATTATACTATGTCATGTTTGATTACGATCGCCGCGACGACGTGCGTACGCCGGTCGCGGGCCAAGTTTCGTTTCTTTGTTAATTTTTCCGTTTCGTTTGAAATGTACAACCAACATGCGTCGCGCCGCGTATTGTGTGCATATTATACATACCATACACGATTGTGTGCGTTCGCCGCCAGTCGTTTGAATATTATTTGAAACGCACACAAGCACGCACGCACGCACGCACGCACGCACGAAAACGCGCGAATGACAACGTACCAAATAATAAAATGTATTATTATTCACCACCGTGTGAATAATATAATATTATACGATATATGTATAATAATACTGTTTCGGTATGCGTAAATAGCAACACCAGCAGCAGATGGTTGTGTTTTATATTATTAAACCGTCGTAGTCGTCGTCGTCGTCGATGGGGAGTGGGGACTAAGTTTTTTTTACGACCACCGTGGTTTTTTAAAAAATTTTCGTACACTGATGTCGCCGCCGCCGCCGGTGCTTCTGCTGACACGAAATCAACGGTAATAACGTGTGTAACGCCCCGTACCCCTGCCCCGGTAAATGAGTAAAATGACAATTATTCATTTCGCCACATTACCGACTACAATACGCGTACATTACCTGCCGGTATTCGACGTTACGACATTATACTTAACCTACCGCACCGTGCAAAACGGTGAACGGTCTCGTCGACGAACACTCTGTATACAACGACTAATATAATATTATCGTATTATAATATTCGCTCACACGCAGTTCGCACACTATCGTTTACAACAGAGATATGAATTTTTTTCATTTTACGCGTGGTCTGGCTTTCACGGTATTTTTTTCTTCGATATCCCGGCCGTGTACCCCGGAAGTGATTCTCTGTACGACGAAGACGACGACGACAATCATTATAATAATTAATAATAATAATAATAATATTAATAATAATAATTAGGTGTCGGGAGCCCGGTCGGTGCACCTATGTCCTATGCTCTTACGGTTTCCCGGTATTTCGCAGGCTCTGCTGTGGCCGGTGACCGCGCCCCGATATAGGCTCGACAACGGCGCGCAATAGCGGTCGCCGTTATCGTTCGATTGTGTTCAGTCTATTTCCTGTAAACATTTTTCCGATTTTTTCCGTCCGGCCGATCGATATACAACAACACGCGTTGATTACTCATTTGCGTCATTTTTTACATCGCCGCGGTCGTAAATTTCGCCAATGAACATCATCGCCATCAAAACGGACTCTAATTATAAACGCGATTAACGCACGCGCTGTGTGTTCGCACGCGTTGATGATTAATAACTCGACGGTTAACACTGTTAGTATACACTATATAGTCGGCCATACCTAATCGTGTATATAGGTGCGGTGGCACTCGAACATCGCAACTGCAGTAATCCTCTGAGCACGAATATCGCTCTGATTTGCACGAGCTTACCATCATCTTTATTATAATTTATAACAATATGTATTTTATCACGCACCGGAGACTTTCGATGTCATTGCCCTGTTCGTGTTATTTCTATGATATTCATCCGAAAACCGAATTGAACGTCAAACCCGATGTCTGATATTGTTTTAGTACATTGCATTGTCATTGACCGCGCGTATGTCCGACGTCTTCGTCCCAGGTCCGTTTTCACTGCATCACACCGTGGTACTTCAGGAATTAGATTGTCGATTTCAAACGTAAACCAAACCGAAAAATTACGAATCGTATCAAAATCATCGTTCGGTCGACTTGATTTCGTTCAATACCTTCGGATTTTGTACGATACAACGTTGTTATTTACTCGCAAAGCGCAAGCGGCAAAACAATAGACTGGGTCCGGTTATGAATAACTCAAAAACGGGCGGCGTAGACAATGTGTCGTGTAGATCTAGTTGAACGTAAATATAATTACACTGCAAATTTCCCGACACCACTTGAAAGTTTTCAAAAATCACCTCTTCAAAGCACTGTGTGCGGCGGTGTACATTACCATGTACATATAGAGAGCTGTGGGCGTGAACCTGACAAAGACACGCGAGACGATCGAACTCCGCTCGTTTCGATTTCAGCTCTGGGATTTTAAAAGCGTACAAGGCCACTGCGTATACAAAACCTTCAGCACCACACGGACGAAACCGCCGCGGCGTTCAATGACACAAAAATGTGTGCAAGGCCCCCTAATAGCCGAGCTTTTCCGATCGTCGCTCCGCCCCGCGATGTGCACACCGTATGCGTATAGGTGTCAGTGACGGATTTAAGGAGGACCTGAGGAGCCTCGTCCCCTCCCCCATTAGCCTAAGTTTGGTTTTATTAATGTAATAGCGAAAATGTTGTAGGTATAAGTAATAGAGTGTGTGACAAAATTATACTTCTATTCGGTAATCAGGTCTACTATATTCTTGCCGTGTAATCCTTTTTATTTCGCCGTCTATATGCCTCCTCCCTCCCATGGAAAATTTCTGGACCCGCTACTGATAGGTGTCATAAAAAGTGACGTGGCCACAGGGCGTGATCGCATTGTCGTTGTCGTGCGTATATACTATTATCGTGTCGACGCTGCGGTGCTCCCGAATACAAAAAAAAAAAAAAAAATGCGGCGGCGCCTGTGTATAGCACGAGCCCAGTCTAATCCGGTGACGCCCGTTCCCGCCGTGTCGCGCGCGGCGGCGGTGGCGGACACTCGAAACCGGGATGACGCGACGAAATGCGTCTCGCGGACAATGCATCACAACTGCAGTAATAATCCCATTGTCGTTATACGACAATTATTGTTGTTGTACAATAATATTATAATATAGTCCTGTATGTATTATGATATCCGCGCGTGTGTTCACGGGCGTTTTACGTTGTTTATTTTATTATAATATTATATTGTATAGTATTGTAATCGACTCGAACCAACCCACCACGTCCGCGATGACATTGTTTCCGAGAACGTTCTGATCTTGTGATCTATATAATTTGATATTACAGGTAGGTAGGTCGCGCTCTACGCGTATACGCGTTTCATTTGTTTTAATCGCGCAAGGCAGATATTGAATATTATGCGTGATTATTATAATATGATATAAAGGTGCAGTTAGAATTTTCGTAACACATTCATTATATTATATTATTATATTTTTTACTAAACAGTTTTTTTTTTTTTTAACGGCGAAGCCGTTTTTCCGACTTACGAATTCAAGAATTTAACTTTTTTCGGTTTTTATCGCGCACCGTTATATACCTATCACGGCCCACTGCAGGTATTAGTTTTTTTCGCGTCGTCGATCATTTTGATGATGTATTTTTATAATATCATTCGATAGTATATGCTCCGAAAGTCCAAAATATATTGACGAATAAAATATAGGCGCCCTTTAGTATTCGCATGTTTAAAGTTTCTAATATAATATACCAATTAGACATTTAAATTCTTATCGTTGTAAGCTGTTTTTTCTATACTCTTGGCAATAGCGCAAAACAATATTTTTATCGATGTAATATTTATATTTTAAGACGACATATTTTTCGTTAATTTTTTTTATCTCTGCTTGTAAAATAACATTTGAAATAAATCAGATTTACTTTTCGTATATAGTACTATAACTATGTGGCACGCATGTGATGCAGGTTAGATCAAATATTTTTCATAATAATTGACCTCTTATCAAATTGAAAACATTTGAATGATGTAACGATAATTTTTTAAATTTTAGTTTTAAAATGTTGGATTAACTTATAATACGCAGAGATCAACTGGGCATAGCCTCAAGGTATTTTAAGATTTTAATTATTATCATAAATAATCTATTTTGGCCTTCCTTGGTTTGTCTCTGTGTGTTGTTGTATCAAGTCGAAATATATATTTTAAATATTTAAAATTCATGTATCGAACCAAAAAACCGCGATACATCTTAGATAAAGTTCTATTAATTCGATTTTATTTTATCAGCTAAAATATTTCCTTCGGCGTAGACTTGTTGTTACGATAATGTGTAAAAAATTTTAACCGGATTAATTAATAGACCAAGTATCAAAGATACGTTTTAAACTTTTAACTATATTATTTATCTAAAAACATAATAATATAAAAATTAAATATTATATAGGTTATAGTACATATAGACCGTGTACAGATATTTCAAAGTTGTTTTTTTTTTTTACAAGATATTACGCAACTGAAATATATCTTGGTAAAATCTTTTGCAAATATGCGTCGTGTAGACGTATAAATTATTTGATCAATCAATACGAGTAGACGTGCAATACATTAATCATTATTATTGAAGCGTCGTATCATAATACACTAATTAATATTCTCTATAGACGTTGATAATAATAACAACAACAACGATAAAATATATTAATAAGTAATAATGAACGTCAATTATTATCATGTATAAAATCACGGATGCAATTCGTACTGCGGAAGGACTAATTGGCCGCGATTTATAGGTTTCGCAGAACGCTGAGGCTGCCGCTTGAACTTGCCTTTTCCCGGAATTCAACTAGTTCGACCAACATCGCCGTTGTAAATATTTATTTTTTTTCAAAGCGATAATTTTTTCTAGCAAAAAAGATGAAAATTTATTTTTTAAAACATTTTTGATGGTACTTCTGGTCACCGATTGGTACGAAAAAATAAATTTGTTAATCACTTTCGTTATTCGCCTTCGTGCTTTGATAAACAAATCTTTTTTTGTTTTTAAAGTCCTTCTCCGTTACTTATAAGTTATTGTTATAAGTAACGAAATATATATTTATTACTTTATTTTTTCATACATGTCAATATAGTGTGTAACTATTGAAATCGGTTGTATCTGCTTCCTGGAGTATATAGTGAAAACTGCTTTTGTACGCCCAAGATTATTATTACACGGTTGAAATTATAGTATCAATACTATATAGTAAAAGTTATTGATACAATTTTGATCATGTTTTGATACAGGATATTGATTTTTTTAGAAAGTTATTATTATTATTATTAATAATAATAATAATAATAAAAGGCGTAAATAATTAAAATTCTTATAAATAATAATTATTTATCAAAACTATTTTGGTAAATAATTTTAATGAAAAAATCCTTATCAAAATACTGATAAAATTGTTCTCCTTAATTTTAATCATATTAGTTATGATGGTATATTTTAATCTCAAACGTATAATCAAAATCTTTGAAGTATGAAGAGACGTGATTACTTAACATGTGATGTGAGGCAAATTATTTTAGTCTTATGCCATTTTAATAATATGCAATCATCCAAGAATTTTAGTCTTTTGTAGAATTAGTCTTTTATTTGTCTTTCATTAGTCCTTTATTGAACAACCAATCAAACTAAAATTTAGCTGTACCCGCAGATAGAAATATTTTTATTTTAAATGATTTTTTTTTTTTTTTTGTCACTTAATACTTAATTACTGTTTTTGTAATAATCATAATATATTCACTATACTGAAATACACTTTATCGTATAGATAAATAATTATAATAAAAAAAAAAAAAAAATAATGAATTCTAAAACTACTACTATAGGTTCATTAATATAATTTACATTAAATATAAATAAAAATAAAAGTTTTTACTAAATAAATAATTTATGAGTCTTATAATTGATATTCGTAGATCTAAAAAAATTATGGAATTTTTAAATAAAAACAACTTTTTAATTAATAGTAGATATATGTATATTTTCGTTATTTTGATTTAACTGAATGCATTGAATAATTATACTCTTTAAGTCATATAGATACTGATTGTTGAATTATGCAAAATTATAATTGTAAGATATGTATTTTCCGAAATAAATATCTCAAGAGCTTCTAAAGCACGTCTATACATTATTACAGTCTACAGACAATAATATAAATACGTATTTCGCAGTGGGCGCAGTGTTATATAAAAGCTAATGTAGTGATGTGTATCGTATCAATTGTATTGATTTTTTTCGTGTCATCTGTTTATAACTATTAAAAATAATGTAATCTTATTTCATCAATACTCACTGGTTGCCAAGTTTTTTTTTTTTTTTTTTTATACCAGCAGCAACCAGCTTGATTCATGATATACTAATGAATTATATGGTTTTTTTTTTTCGTAATAAACTGAACATATGAAAATATAGAGATCCGGTATAAACTACCATCATACCAGACATCGGCTTGTTTCATAACTCGTCCACCTCTGTTATATATTTTATTCGTTTACTTTACTGACATCTCGATCTGCACACTTCCACGATGTACGAGTTGTTGTTGCTTTTTTTAAGATAGGCGTATGTATTTACATTTTTGCACACATATAAGGAAAATATAAATATAATAATATTATTTATTATTATACATACTTTACATGAGAAAACATATTTTATAATAACTTGTATTAACCATATTTTATGTAACTGCATGTTGTGTACATGATATTAACATGTTGTGTACATGTCGTGTTTGTTATTTAAATCGTAAAAAGAAAATTTTAAGGAATATTGGCACTCTACATTGGTGTTATCGCGTTTTGTATTGCACCTAGTTATTAAATTTTTATCGTGCACGGCACGTTGAATTTATACTGTGTAGTGTGTACGATCCACCGAGGAACACTTTATAAATATTTATAACATTATTCAATATCGGTTTGTATATATTATACTTTATAACTGTTAATAATTAGTAAAGTTACCATAAAACCATTGTAATAAATCTAAAATTATTATTTTTATTGATTTTTCGGATATCGAAATAAAAATTTAATGCGATTTGGGCTCGAAATTAATTAGTATGTATATAATATATTATATTGATGGATAACACATAAACGCAAGTCAAGGCGGTGCCGTGTTCTCTCGTATTATTTTTAAAGGCGTACAAATTATAAATCAATTTTGATGTAACATCCAAGGCCTTTTTTTTTTTTTTATAAATCAAAGGTAGTTGTTTATTCTCAAAGAAAAACGACGTGCAGTGTTTTGATGGCCATCGTTAATGTGTAAAGGTCATCACAATGACTCATAGATACGACATTTCTAAAAAAAAATTTTAATTGTATTAAACTTGCTGAATTTCAAAAAAATATATCCTTATGGTTTCCGCTCTATAATTTCACATTGTTGTTCTGTTATTAGGCACCAATTGCTTATTGTTATTTATAATAATAATATTATCACCGTGAAAACGGTAACATTATACAGATATTTAATTAATGGAGTTCGTTTATTAGATAAAAACATAAACTATAACAATATTATATTACAATATGCCGTAACATCATATACTCTACAACACACGTACGATACGCTCTCGTGTTTACTGTTTATACGAGTTTTATTATCAGTTTTTTCCTTTCCATTTTACCGAATCGATCATCCGACAACCGCGGTCGTCGGCAGCGGTTGCCGAGGTATATTTCGTAATTGTGTAACGCACAAAACACTTATGCTCTTCGCTCTTCAAAGAGACGTACAATAAATATTGTTCATACGTAACGTGTATACATATCTATATGTCTGTGTGTATAATATTATAATATAGTACCGCTTATCAAGTACCGTCGTAGGCCGCTGCGTTAAATTCGATACTATATTGTATACTTAATATAATAATAATACGTATAATATCGTATTCGGTTTCGGTATTAGTGCCTATATCGAAGAGGGGCTATATGCTTCAGCGGTGACGTACAAAAATAATAAAACACTCGTTTTTTTTATTTCCAAACACGAAACAACGGCAGAAAGAATAATGAATAATAATTATAATAACGCGGAGTATTATATATATATATATATACATATATACTCGTATGTAGGTATGTACGATGTGATTTTACAATAACTAAAAGCACGTTTTATTAAGATATGCGTGCCCGCACGCACTGCGTTCACGCGGTTCTATAGTCTCTCATTCATTGCGGTGTGCCCGCCGGCACGTTAAACTATTAGAAAAATAAGAATACTACAAAATGGTCAGTAACCGCGGCCTGGCGTAAAAAATAATATCATAACCCCGCCACTTTTAACTCGATATTTTTTTTTCAGTAGTTATAACGTAACGTCATCATACTGCAGTGTGTGTGATCTCTGGCAGGCGACTTCTACAGTACCTACATAGAACTATTACTATAGTATGTTACGGATCTGTTAAAAAAACGAGTTTTAAATGAGTGAAATGATTTTAAACTTGTAATATTAATTTCAATTTTAGTACCTAGTGTTTTTTAATGACAGCAATTATACCGATTGGTCTTAATGGTTGATGGTTTTTAGACAAGTCGTTTTGGGATAGGGACGATTCGTGGACGGCCGTACTCCTCACGTCTTATCGTTGACGTACCATTCAATTATTGTTTACACACAGTTACGTCCATTGTTCCAATAATGTATAGTATTTATTTAAATTTTTCGGCGTTCGTTCACAATTGAATGTTGTTTATTTGTTTCAAAAGTAATTCGACTTGGTGTTGTAAATTTTGTATATCTATAATATTCAACCTCCCTCACTCAAAAATTAATTGTTGTTTAATTTGTTTATATCAATCGACGATAACTACAACAACGGGTTGGTGACAGTGTATTTAGATTAGTGTCATCGATAAATATGGATGTGATTATAATAAATTACGACCTAAAGTTATTTTATCTACTATAGGTAATAAAGATAATAATATACTGTTATTAGTTATTACTAACCACCTATAACGAACAATAAGTTAAAAATATTTGTTTAGTCTTTGTTCAATATTTGATTGTGTGCATCGTGTTCAATGATTGAAGGAATTTCTGAAGTGTCAAGAATTATACATCGTTAAACTATGCGTGATATATTATCACTGATAATATTCCTCTCAATTCTCTAAAACAATATTGTAAAAGATGCATATTTTTGCCTTTTCTGGACCATATTATTTGTCAACTAAAAGATAAATTTACTTATCGTCATCTCTCAATGTCCAAATTACAATAACTTATTCCAAAGTTTTTAAAAAATAGGACCTATTTAAAAGATTTGCAAAAAGCAGCGCTCTTTTTTAAAGATATTTTATCTATTTTATATTTTATACCGAGACTTAACGCAGAAGTGAAATATGAGTAACTAAATGGAAAAATATACTTGAAAAAGACCTTCGAGACAACATTGTCTGAAATTTCTAATGATTTTTTCCAAAACATATGAAATTTTTTACAAATTTTAGCCACATTACCTATTACCATTGCCACGACTGAACGATCATTCTGAACTTTATGGAGGTTCGAATAATATGAAACAAGTTAGACTTACTGGATAGACTCTTTTTAACATAATATACCGAAACTAAGATATAAACATCGACGAGGTTATAAATAGATTTGCCAGATTACTACGAAAGTAGGATTTTATACTTAAATATATTAAGTTCTGTATAAAATAATATCTAACCTTCCTCTTATAATTGATTTTTGGACTATTTTTTAATTGTTTAAAGAAATTTCATGTACAAGTAATAATATATATATATAAATAATAATTATATATGTAGTATTGATTATTATAATATTTTTATGAATTCCCTTTCCTGATTTTTTTTTTTGTGTACGTACCTGAATGCATATGAGAAGAGTAGAACATTGAGCGAATGTATTGGAACTTGGGATATAAACTTTTGATATCGGTCATCCCATTTTTGATAAGTAAATTTGAAGTGGTAATACTTCTTTCAAATATTTTACGGCTGTTAATAGTTTTTTCTGATAATTATTGGAGAAAAGAATATCTTTAAAATACATATACAAATTTATATATTTTAACGTCTAGATTAAATTTCCTATATTTCAAAATTTTGTTGTTAATTTTATAATAAAAATATTTTTTATTATTTTTTAAATCGATGATAAATATGTTTTATTCAAAACAGTCAAAATCATCTAAATTATGATATTACATTAAATGTTTTCATTTATTATTTATTTTTAAGGTCATAAAATATTTTATAGTAATATATTATAATATACGTAGCCATTATGTATTTTATCTATACATTTACGTTAGAAACCGAAATTCTGAATGCTGTTTAAAATAGCTTCAGGTGGGTCATTGTACTTAAGATGGGTTTTTATATCTAACTTTTTACTTCAAAGGCAAAATGTATAATATATTAGATACATCTGCCATACGATAAGCGCTCGTTGACCGATAACGCAGCCGAATTTCATATCTAAACGATTTGCTTCTGGCTTATAGAATACATTATAATACCTTTTAACAAATTACTTTAGTCTATGTAATAGTTTATAACGAAAAAATTGGCAGTATTAAAATTATTTTATAGCGGCTAATAACTGATTGATTAATATCATAAAAATCTATAACTTTCAATATTATTTAAACAGTTTTATAATAATGTTTCTTTTCTTTATCAGATTTATTCGTTGTTTTTTCTACTTAAAAGACTGAAAGAATTTTCAAAAATATCATTTAAAATTTAAATTTTAGTATGTAGGTTTTTTTTGTTTATTATTTTTTAGTAGTTTCTCTATGCATGGAAAAACTAATTGTGTTACAATAATTAATAACAAATAAAATTGATTTTAATAATTTTGTTGCAATTTAGAAACTAAAATCTCACAAATTACCATTAGCTTGTTTTAATTTGTTGTAGTTAAAAATTATAGATTTATAGGTGTACAAATTCTGTTTTTCATTTAATTGAAATGTTTTACATCTTAAGATAAACCAGATAACAGGCTTAAAACCACATGCTATGCTAGACGTATATCAAAATCTCTAGGAATATAGTAATCGTTGTTTAAAATATTATTTTAAAAGGGTTAAATTACACGGATCTCTTTATTTACGGTGTTATTTTTATATTTTTTAGATACTCTTTTAATAGAATTCATAATCTTTGATTTTAATTTCCGGTTACTTGAATTATATTAATTACTATTTATACTGATGGTGTATGTTATGATATCCTTGTTCAATAAACTCGAGTGCTTGTAAAATCATTTTTTGATTATTTAATTTTTAAAAACGCTTCGTAAACACTATAAATTGGGTATATTAAGCCAATGTCATCATTTTCAAATGTGATGACTATCAATTTTATTGACTCAAAATTTTTAATTACATTAAATATTTTATTAATTATTACTATCCAGTTTCGGTAGGAAAAAAATAAAACACAAGTGCCTCAACCAATTTTATATCCTGTCTGGTATTTTAAAAATTTGACGTTTCATCTGTTTTCTTCCTTCTATAAAAAAATGAACTAACATTATAAATATTGCTACACAATATGCGTTGTATAATACTATGAGAGTCATGTCATTATAATATGCATTCATGGTCACCAGAATAATGTGATAGAATTATGAATTATTATGTTAAAACATGTAACTTATGGAATAAAACAATTTGAAAAATACATTATAGACATTCCTTGGAATGTTTTGAGTTGATATTATTTTTAGATATTTTTTTCTAGACATTCAACCCACCACAACTAGACAAAATCTTATAGTTATACATACACACGTGTATCTCCCTCCTCTTATAAAAATACGACCAATGTAATATGGCGTTTGATTTTTATATTAATATATAGTGTATAATAACTATTCCCTGTGTAAAGCCACTAAAATGCATCAGAAAAAGAAATATTTCCGTAGTCTGTATCATTATTCATTCTAGCGTTTGAATTTAACATGTTACTAAAGTAGTAAATTATCCGTGGTAAACTTCAATAGAATCAATTTTTTTAACAGTCAAAAATTTGTTTTAGAAGATTTTTAATTTTTTAAACATTTTCATGAAATTATTAACCATGAAATAACGGTTTTTTTTTTTTTTTATCAGCGTATAGTATAAAATCCCCTACCTATTAAAAACTACATTTTGTATCGTAAATATTGTCATTTTGCTTTCTTAATGTAATGCTAATGGAAAACCTACATTAGTTACATTTGGTGGTCAAGTTAAAAAATGTAACATGTTGTCATAGTGTTTCGTTTTTTGGGTTTGATGTAAATCATTTCGGGTTTGCAGATCCAATTGAAAACAAAACACGTTTGATTTTACCGTGTTATTTCGAAAACCGTTCATAATCAAAAATTGAAACACGTTGGTGTGAAGCTTACTTAGCACACGATCGCTTCGTTTTTTGCAATCGTGTTTCCAACAGGGTATAATCACTATAATCGTACTGCAATCCTATGGTGTTAACCGTTTTACAGAAAGTTACTATTACGAGTATATCAGTTAAGGAAATCATTTCTCGCAAATAAATTACCAACAGCGAACACGTAAGTCATTGATTTTTTTCGGGACGATTAAACGATCGCTATAAAAATGCCAATAAACACGGTAGCTCTGCGGGTACTCATAAGTCATAACTACGTGACATAATATTATAATATGTTGTTACCTACTCGATTACTCCAATAGGTTATCAGTGCGTTGAAAAAACAATCCTTGTGCGTGCCCCGTACGGACGGGCGTTTGTCGACGTGGCAGTGTATTTTATGTAATACAATTACCTAAGCACGTTATTAATTTAGACCTGGGTAAAAACACGGGTCGTGTGACATGATTAATAATTAATAACGAACCGTTAAATTATTTATACCGTATTATTATAATATTATATTGTTATCACCGCCGCTGACGTGTCGCCGATAAAACCAGGAGATTATATCGCAGCAGTGTCACGGCTTATTATACGGTGAAACACGTATGATCGTTGTCGTTATTAATTACTACAAAATATTACACATTATATTTTTATTATTTTTTTTTTTTTTTATTAATTATTACATAATACGATGTATAATTTTGTCGTATCGACGGGGCTGCGCCACATCTAAATATTATTGTCAACGCGCGGCGTACAGGCTTCCGACAAACAACGTGGGCTATAAATTATAACATAAACAACAATAAATTACTCTTTGATCGATCGGTTTTCTCTGTTCTTCAAAGTCAAGACTCAAAGCACTCCTCTCACACACGCCCGAGCGGCGGCGTGTAATAATTATTGTTTTGCGAAACCTCGTCGCACGTTACTTGCGCATAATAATTATTAATATAAATATTATTATTATTATTATTATTGTTGAACAACTCGTCAACGCTGTCGTCGTCGTCGTCGTTGTAATAATTATTATTTTATCGCCTCCGTCGTCCTCTCTTTTGTGCGTAATATAATAACGTTGTGTAAATAATGTTCGAACACAACGTCATTATGGAGCGACTGTGTGACATTCCCGACACTCGAATGCACACGCGTCGTGGCTGCGTCGCGTAGGCGCGTCCGTCGTGTCGGCGACGGGTCGTAAATAAAAAATAAGTATTTCATTTGTACGAGAGATCGTTTTCCCGAACAAGGATATCGCAAAGGTTCTCTCCTCCTCCTCCTCCTCCTCTTCACAGTCGCCCGCACGTCGTCTCGCGACAGTCGTCGAACGCGGGTTGCACTAGAAAACGTCACTCGGCGTTCGTTCGCGCGCTCATTCGACATCATTATCATCGTCATCGTCATCGTCAATCGTAACCATCAATCATCATTATCCCCCGACGGTATTGCCGGTTCGTTACACGCCTAGACCGCGACGATGACGACGACACCTCCTCTTCAGCGCTCGAGATGTGATTTAATCGTCGCCGCAGACGCCTCCCCCGCGCGCGCATATACATTATGACCGTATACTTAACGTCGTCGTCGTCGTGCGGTGTCGCGTCAGCCCGACAATATTCACGGACGTCGTTTCAATCGAAATAATAACAACAACGATAACAACAATAACAATTATTGTTATGAAATAACATCGTGCGACTGTGCTGGCGTGCGCTCCGAGAGCGTTATTATTATTATTGTCGCGGACGTCGGTCATGTCACGTGCAGTACCTACGACGACGCGCTCGCGTACGTGTAAATATAGCCCGGGCACTTGCAGGCCGGTGTAATACGCAAAATCGTATTAAAAAATAGTATTCGAACGCGCTTTTTTTTTTTTTTTTTTGTATCGGTTTTTTTCTCGTTCCCGTCGTTCTCTCAAAAATCTCTCTTCCGGATTTGGCCGCTCACACGCGCGTTTTTACTACTATTTTTTTTTTTTCACGCGCGACAACGATTTACCTACGATATATTTTATAATATTCCTCTCTCGCCGCATTATCGTCCGTGTAGTGTCTGTGTGCATATCATTTACACCGAACGCAATGCAATACAGTACAATATTATTGTGTGACGTGCACGTTCTTCCCTCCCATGCCATGCGAGTACACTCCGATGGCATGCAACGGCGTGCCGTGTACAGTACTACTCGCGACGTATCTAAATATACGTGTTATTAATGATGTGCGCGCGCGTGCGCGTGTGTGCGCGCGCGCGGCGTTCGTAGTGTTCGTACTGTGCTCCGATCGCACGGCGATGAGACACGCGCTCGCGCTGCAGAGGTCGCGGCGAGTTCTCTCTCTCTATCTCTAGCGCGCGCGGTCCGCGATGATGTCACCTCTTCTGGTTCCCCGCCGACGCCTCTACGCCCGCACCGGCGGCGGTGGAAAGCAAAAAAAAAATAAAAAATTACCTAAATAGCGCGCGCCGTCGTCCTCTTACCCTCGTTCCTCCTCCTCCTCCTCCTCCTCCTCATACTCGTCGTCGTCTTCGGCATCTTTCGCTGCGTCGCAACTATATCGCCGCGCTACGCGACTATACAACAGCTTACAGCATCAGCGTATATAAAAGCGACAGAACGTCGTCGGACGAGTACGCCGCCGCCGCCGTTTAGTCATCTGCCGAACAACCAATGCCACCACCATCCCCCGGTTCTCATCTCCCGTCCACCGACATTCCAGAGCCGTTTCATCATCGCGCAACCAGCATGATGTCGTCGACGTCGTCGAAACCCCGCGCGTCGCTCCGCCGACGATTCGCCTCTCTCCAGCTTCCCCCCACCCCTCACCGCTTGCCGTCATAATAATATTTATTCGTTCCATAAATTTCGTCGTCCACACATGTTCGTCGTCGACTGTAACACACACGCACTCACACATACGCGCGATAATATATATTATTTTACTCTCTTATACTGCCTCTGTAAACACAATATTATACGACCGTGGTAATTAACAGTGTGCTCTTATTATACACCCGCCGCCGCCGTCGCCGCATGACGTGTGGTCCGTTTTCACATCCGCCGAGTCATCGTTATATCGTTATTATTATTATTATTATTATTATTATTACTGCAACCGATCGTTCCCATCGTCTTCATCGACACATATGCTCTTCGCGCCGGTGTTCGGCGCTGTGTCCGACGGGGGCCCCCGACGCGATCCTCTGCCCGTCTCTGGCTCTTCTGACGAGCGGTCTCATTACCGTTTACCCGGTCGAATAATATATTATTGTTGTTATTATTATTATTAATATCATACAATTGTCGATATGCCTACGGAGTATTCGCGTGGTCACAGAACGGCCGTGGGTCTCTTTATTATTATTACTATTTAGTATTATTACCATTTATTATAATATTTATAATCGTGTACGGCCGCGGTCCGATCCGGACACACCACCACCTCCACCTCCACCACTAGAACGCGCCGCCAACGCCCCGATACGTTCGATCCCCCCCACACCTCCCCATCGATAGCTTACTCGGCAATAAAACACCGATATCTCTTTGGTTCGGTCGCCGCGTCAATATTCAAATAATAATAATAATAATAATAATAATAATAATTGTTTTGTGCGATCGACCGCGATATTATGCTGCGTGGATGCGGGTCTCCTCCCCTCACCCGGCTGGTATATTTTTTTCCATTTCAACGGTATTCGTATCGAATAATAATCGTGTTCGTGAACAGCAGCGATGTGTGTGTGTGTGTGAGTGTGTGTGCGTACCGAAACGTATGTATAAGTTATTATACGAAATTTTGTATTTGTACAAACGTGCTCGAAGTATAAAAAAAAAAAAAAAATAGTAAAAAAGTTAACCGTCGTCGTCGGTCGTCGGTCGTCGTCACGTGTATAATATGTATAACAACGGACGGCGGCGACCAGACACGTTCGTCGCTCGTCACGGAGAGGAGAAGAAAAAAATTATATATACTCGAAATTCCGGATGTCGCGAAAACAAAAAACCCATTCACGTGTGGTACTTGTGGTGGTGGTGGTGGTGGTGGTGGACGGTGCTGCGTCGGGCGGCGAAGAGAGCACGTCGTTATGCGTATATGATATCGTGTGTGTGTTCCCTCCCCCGCCTCCGACTGAGAACGTCAAAAATTTTATGAAACATATTATACGATATTGATATTCACGAAAAAAACAAACGGTCTACACGATGTGAACGCCACGGAATTTCGGTTTCTTTTCCTTCCCCCCCTCCTTCCCGGACGACAGTGGTGGTGGCGGCGTCGTCGTCCCGCAGGTCATCGAACCTCGCGACGTCTCGCGATCAAAGGTGGCGAATATAGGCGGCCGCGTGCCTATATAGTGGTGTATATCCGACGGCTGTGGCATTTGCACCGCCGTTGACATTTCGTCACGACCAGAACCGTGCTGCGTATACGTCTTTGGAAACGAGCCGGTCGCCGAAAGGTCACTGGGTCGGTCGCGGCGGCAACGCCTCTGGGATATGTGCGCGAGTTGTGCGCCGCGGGGCCGACGTTCAATTACTTATCGGCACGGACAACCCCTTCACCCCAGCGGAGTTTTTTGTACGGGAGACTTGGCATTACACGACGATGACGACGTCGAAGTGGTGTGGGTTGTTGTTTGAACAAATCGGCGGCGGGCCTGCAGAGACTACGCCCTTAACCGACAACGTGTGCTTTTCGCCCGCGTTTTCTATATATATATATACAGCGTATAACATCACAATACAACTGCCTATTATATGTTATATTGTTATGTGCTCAGTATATTTTATTGTGTACACGCCGCCGAGTTAATTAAATTATACGCGGCGATGTGGCCGTCTCGCTCCGGCGGGCGGGCTACGCCCTCGTCGGCTGTTCAAGTCTATTGCAGCAGGGGTTGCGGCGTCTAGTTGACGGGGGGGGGGGGAGCAATTGTGGCGTCGAAGGGGTGATCGGCTTGCGTGTATTGTGATCCGGTCGGTCGGCCGTTTCGGCGGCGGTCGCTCGATCGGGGTAGACACACCACGCGCAAGACGATATCGTGATGTGCTTACACGAAAAAAACTTCCTCTACGACCGACCTCAGACGACGACGCGGGTTCACGAGCGAAACCCGATCTCGGCCGGCGGCCAAAGTTTGGGTTTCGCGCGCGCGAATTCGTCCAAGTCGTCGCGGTACGGCAGTCGTACTATAATGATTATTATTGTTATTTAAAAAACGATAAAATAACGTATGCCTATAGTGCACGCAGTGCGGTTTTCGTAACGCTCGCACGTACCGATAATAATGATAATAATAATAATATTTAAACACGGCAATTATTACGATACATTATAATGTCTGCCGCGTTTGTATAAACGGCCGCAATTATTACGCGATTACCGTTCGTTAGACGCACGTCTCGTTTGACATTCAAATGGCGGTGCTCGCGACCAGAGATCTCCGAGGCGCACCACGACCCGCTCGTCGGCTCCAGTCGATAATAATAATAAATAATAATAATCATAAATAATAATGTTGTTATTATTTCTATCATGACGACTGTGGCTTGTGTGCGTGCGAGCGTGTGGTGGAGGCGGTGGTCTGCTGCTGCGTTTCTTTCTACGCCGCCGCCGCCGCCTCTGTTATATAAGTATCATCATTATTATTGTCGACGGCAATCCGCCGCCAATGAAACACAACAATAATAATACACTCCCCCCCCCGCCGTCGATGTGTCGAGTGTATAACAATCGGACTCGGAAAAACAATAACAATAATAGTAACAGAGTTATGCCGTCTGTCCGACAATAATGATAATTATAATAATGGTATTTTGGTATTGTGTGCCGCGGACGTCTTCGCGCCGAGGAATGCCGTCGGAGGCCGCGCTCGAGTTTTCCCGCCACCGCCGACGCCTCGGCGGTTTTTGATATTCGCGCGTCGCCCGACGACAATCCGGAAGAGCGTCTCGGCGGTGCACGTGCGTCACAGCAGATCGTATAAGGAACCGCCGTGGCGATTGTAGCGACGAGACCGAACGCGTCACGAAATGCGACGCGGCGTGTGTTTTTTAAAAAGTTTTTCATTCACAGTTAGCGGAACACGCTATTCCGTTATAGATAAATGACAAACAGGATGACGGAGGACGACACGACCTCCACACGTCGTCCTGTTCACCCGTTAGCGCGCTGAAATCATATTATAATGTGTTGGTATTGTACCAAGTACTATTGATTACGAGTTGATATATAGGACACGGACAATGCAGAGTGATTGAGAATTGTAGTTGAGCAATCGCATAATCATATAGTCAATGAAATTCCTTCGGCATCGTGTTTCTCGGCCGTCGAGTTTAAAATATTTTATCAGACATGCGTATACAAAGCGGTACCGCAATAATAGCTAACTAAGATTACGACATTATTTAAATAGATTGAATGAAAAAAAATTAAAGTAATACATTTCGAAAGCACCCCGGAGAAAATAGTATTACGTTTTTAACGAGTAGAGTTCAGTTTAAAAATAATTACAACAATAGTAAATTATTATTGTGAATTTTAAAAATAACGTAAACAGGTGTGTTATAGTTACGGCACCGTTCCAATTTTTTTTTAAAACATTTAATTGTATCGTACCGCTTTTTTTTGATTTTTCGCCCAACATAAACTACAGGCAGCTCTGATCTCATCGTCTTGGCTAGAAAATAGTCAAGGATAGGAAATATTTCTGAGAAGAGAGATGCCATGAAAAATTGAAACGTTTGTATTGAAATGTCTGTTGCGCGTGTCTTATATGCCAACAACAAAAAAATGAATTAACTTTTATAAATATACATTATATTATATACCTACCATAAGTTATTTATTGATACAAATACTTACATTTTGAGTAGTTTTTTAGCACTAGGTTAATTGGGATCAATTGTTGTTAATCCTAACCACATTCACCAGCCCACCGACTCGTGTTTATACAATATCCGATATTGTATTGTTATATAATTATATTTAAAATATTAGATTGATGTTATCACATGTATAACTAATTGTTGTTTTTGGTTTTCTACAGGTGAATGCCGTACCATAAGAGAAGACGACTACCACCGGCTGGAGCGAATACGACGAAATGATAAAAGCACGGATTATGTATCCGACGGTGTCGGTAGCGATGAAGATGAGAATACGGAAGGTCAAGATACATCAGTCGACGATACTAGTAGCATTACATTGCCCGTCATACAGACATCGGGACTTGTGGTAGAAACTATCGAGGGCACAACGGTGAATCTACCTTGCAAGGTTGTCAACGGTTCTGGTAAGTACCACAGGATAGTAATAATATGTGCGTATTTTTGTCAGTTACGTTTACGTAGCTTATTATGTATAATATTCGATATGTCTTAAAATACATGTAGATATTTTTTCATTTTTACTTGCTCTAATCATAGCGCAAATAAAAAGGGGGGCTGGGGGACATAGATCTCCAAAAACTATGCCTAGTCACCCGAAATCAAGTCTTCATAAAGCAGTGGTTAAATAATAAGTCATCAGTATATGTTTTTCTATAATTTTGAAATCAAACTTAATAAAAAATGTGTATTGAAAAATATAATAAAAAGTAATTTAAAATTTTGTTTTTGTGGTACAGTATTTCTGATAAATGATATAAACATTAAACAGAGACGATAAGAATTGTTGTTTTCCGTAGAAAATATGGTAAGAGAATAATAATATGACATTATGACCCGACCATGTAATATTTCATATTTGACTACAGATATATATGTGTAATGTGTTGGTTAATAGATATAAAACAGACATCGAATATAAATTATGTAATTTTTATAAATAATAATTTTTATTTGTACATTGATAAATAATATATATTCACAGACGGGGTTCTACGCCACACGTTAAACAAAAAAAAAAATACATAAATTGGGACTTCAATCCCCTTCTCCTCCCCCCAAAAAATGTTAGCTATTTTCATCAATGACGATACTTAACTAATAACTTATTAGTAATAAGTGTTTACGTATTTCTTCAAGTTTGAACTTTGAACTATACGGGTAAATAATTAATGAATGAATGAATGTATATTATTTATTTTATATAGTATAATACTGCATATTCATTTGATATATATATATAGTGTGTATACATAAATTAATACGTAAATATTATACTATGGCTTACAAATGCATTAGCTTAGATGACAGTAATGCTCTTTGTCCAAGTATCAATCCTGCAATGTTTATTTCCATAAAAAAAAAAAATAAATAAATAAAAATATGTAGACGTATTGAAACCATTGCATGATTTCGTTACATGTGTGTTACATAGCGGACGAGTACGCGGTATTGTGGATCAATGGCACCAAGAGTATAATGACGGACAACTTCGCCGTGACTACAGACCCGAGGGTCAAACATGGAGAACAGTCAGATACATCTGCAGAATTCCAGGAACACACACTGATCATTGAACAAGTGACGCGGATGGATTCTGGATACTACACGTGCAGGATAACATCAACACCCCCCGTTGAGATAACCCATACCCTGCGTGTCACACGTCAGTACTTATCTGTATATTTTATTGCTCTCTCCGCATTGTTGCGCCGAGCGCCGGTCTGGCGTCGTCTGCGGTGTAGTCGCGTAGATAAGATTTTTGTTTGGTTTTTCATTTCGGGGTGAACGGGAATTAATGTGTTAAGTATGTTTGTCGCTGGGACGTCGCGTAAGTTATCGCCTCTCATATTGCGAGTGATTTTTCAGAGGTTCGACGAGGGGGGGACGGCTATAAGGCTATACCGCCCGTTTACAATAACGCCGCACGTCCATATAACCGGCACTCGTAGTGATCAATATAGTTATATTTATTATTTTTTGACATCATTTGTGAATGTATTACGTAATGTTATTTTTACTTGCAGATCCGGCTAAAGTCTTGTCAGTGCAAACTATGGGTCCCTCAGGGAGTTTGACTTCGGCAAAAAAATTGACCGTGAAACAAGGTGATCCCTTGCTACTCGTATGCAGCGCGGCAGGGTACCCGGAGCCTACGGTGCAATGGACCAAAAAGGTAACGCTTTGAGCTTGTCAACAAAATTACTGGTTTGTCAATACATCCGTTGTGTGATTTATCATGTACAGCCTAAATATGACCAGCAATCGCAACAATCGACTATATCGTCTTTGGATCATGATCAAAAGGCGCCGGATTCTGTATCATCGGCTCGCTCGCAGCTAGTCGTTTCGAAAACGAATGAGGTTCGTATCGACTCTGTTGCTGCGTATCGCGATGCCGGTTTATATGAGTGCTCAGCGCACAACAGCATCACCACGGGATCCGTGTCGGGAGGGACCAACGCAGAGGCCTCACATAAGACAATAGAAGTGGAAATCGAGTGTAAGTTGTATACATCGACGTGAAATATTCTTTAAAAATTAAAATACATTTAAAATAAAAAATATGTATATTTGTTTTAAATTTATACAAAATATAGATTAAATATAAATATACATTAAATTATTTTTTAAAGGCGTTATGTGTTACATATTATAGCCATTATGTTTTGTTTCGAAATATTAATTCGTAATTTGTATCAATAATATAATTAATAACTTCATTTTTAATAACACATTAACATAATCATGGTTTGGGTTCAATTGTTATAATAAAAATTAAAGTATTCAACGCTAATAAAAAACACATTTTAAATATTTGACTCGATAAAGCATTTGAAAAAGTGCCCAATACCGCAACCAATAAAATTATTTTAATACTTTAAAATAGTATTGTATATAATTATTATATTATAAGTGTACTTACCTATTACCGTTTTCGCCGTTGGTTTTGTTTAATCGGTGTCGTTCTCTGCCGCAGTCGCGCCAGAAATTGTTGTGCCCCAGCTCGTTGTCAACACCGGAGAAACGTACGACGCTCAGATGATGTGTACCGTGCAAGCGTTCCCCAAGGTGAAAGTCACGTGGGAAAAGGAAACACCGAACGCGAACGGACCGCAGTCGTCGACACCCGTGCTCGTCGAAGGCCCCAACAGCCGGTACCAAGATTTCAAGCCACCGACCAGCAATACCTTATTACAGGGCTCAATGAACTCAACCGCGAAGCAGACCAAATCCATTTTCATACTCAAAGTGAACAAAGTGCAAGGACCACAAGACTTTGGTCGGTACCGGTGTCGAGCTGAAAACCGTGTTGGCGTCACTTATTCGGATTACATAACGTTGACTGGTACGAAATATACATTCCTCTGCATGATATCATACACGTATACCTCGCGTGCCTATCATTATAATATACTATATACCATCTCCGCCGTGTGGTACAACACTGCAATTCAAAAATCGAAAATTATTTCTTTCCGTTATAGGTACACCGGCTCGACCACTATCGTCATACGTGAAAGTCGAAGGCAAAGCTCCCGAACTGGGGTGGACCGTAGACAGTTGGTCACCACTGATCGAGTACGAGTTGCAGTACAGACGACAACAGGTTTGATAATATGCTAATAATATTATACGTATGTACGTCATTTTATATAGACATTATTTCATATTTGTCACTGTCGTCTGTGGTGCCAAATCAAAAATGTTATTGCATATTAGTAACAAATTTACCAGGATTGTCTTGTAGTGGCACCACGCTTTTTTTTCGAATGATAATACCACCCTTTCAACTGTAAATTGTTAAACATATGATTTTTTTTTTTGAAAATGTTGACGCGTCTAAATCAAAGTTCAAACAATTAGTTTAGGAGTTTTTTTTTAATTCAACGTAAGCGTACTAAAAATAATAATAATAGTTTGACATAAATTATAAAATAATTGTCAAGTAAAAAGTCGTCGTTTATGATAATACTCTAGTACTCGTATATGAGTACTCGGATTAAAGTTTTTTACGAATTAATATTAATTGCCACAATTTTAATATGGTCATAATATAGCCCCCATACTATATTCTCAAGACCTATTATCATGAACTATTATTAATCTATTATTCTATAAGTACACCAAGTAAATGAGTTGTAAAATAAGAAGTAGTGACTCTTATAATTATAAGTACAATTATGAAAAAAAAAAAAACGACTACTCACGCTACAATACGGTCGACTATCAACGTCGTCTATCTATTTATGTTATAACACGTGTATATTGTACGTATTTTTTACAGGATTCGCAGGCTTCTTGGTTGGAAATCAAGCCGCAGCCACAGGTGGTCGAATCGTCTACTGGCAGCAGCGCGGGCGACGAGCGCCGTTACGCCTTGTCCTATTTGTTCGGCGGCGACATTCAACCACAACAACAGCAACAGCCGGCCGGCGTGCCCGAGACCATGCCAATTATCCTGCAACGGGGCACCACATACGTGGCCCGACTTAGGGCTCGAAACGTTCACGGATGGTCTGACTGGTCGGCGGATACCGTATTTACCGGTACGTACGAAACGACGACGACGACGACGACGATTATGATGATGATAGATTAGAGCTGGGATTTTTATGCGATATCATTTTTTTGTTCTGGTGTCTTGTAACGCCATCGGTAAATAGGTACATTTTTAATGCAACTTTGAGATTTTCAAGTCGTACTAGCATTTTATACGATATTTTAGAGAGGTATAAAATCCCAGCCCTAATGATAATTTTATTATACGACGTCAGGTCGGATGAAACGACATTATAGCGCGTACGATATTACAATAATGGTATACGTACGTCGTACATACATGACACATATTTTGTGATTCGTACTTGGCATTGTTAGCCGGTGTAATTACCTATCGTTTCTCAAAAACTACGAAACGCAGAACAAATACATAATATTATACTTGACGTATCGTTTTGATCGTCGGCTCAGAATTTTTGAATTGGAAAAACTCGAATCGAATGTCAACTGCAGGATTTTCGAAATATTTTCCGATCACCCTCTGATACACCTCGCGTAAAATCACAGCTTTCGTTTTATTTTTGCACGCAGTATATTATATAGTTTCGTGCCATTTCCATTGTTGCGTTTATCGCAAAACGGGCGATCTACTTTTCCGTCAAAATCGACCTTTCCGTTGACCACCGGTACAATAATATTATGTATTTCCTTTTTCCACCGCCACAATTTTCAGTTTCTTTATTTCGGTAACTCCTTACTATGAAAACATGTTGAGTTATTGATAATTGGCAATGATTTTTAAAATAACAAAAACAATTAAGTAATCGTTTATTAACTAAATATATGTTTTTATAAAAATACATTCAAGCAATACTTAAAATTGAAATTATTACAATTATTAATACAATATTGCGTATAATGTTATTACGAAAAAGTCTTTATTACGACATAAAAAACAACATCACAGTCAAATATTTATCGATATTATTTATTACCGGCATATTTCTCCGCTTTTATACTGATCAATTAAACATTGACTTTTTTTTTTTTGTCGTCTTAAAATTTGGTTTCGTGGTATTTTTTGTTTGCCGACGCTTCTTAATTTGCAATAAATGTCAGTTTGGACTTCTTCGATTAAAACATTTAACCATTGTAAAAAAAATAGCGAATGTCGATAAAAACTATTTTTGTAATGTGCATGAAATGACTCACAGGCGTTTTTTGTGCTTGTAAGTTCTGAAGATGCAAGTTCTCAAAGTTTTGGAGGATAATATATGTTTCTATAAAATAGTCAGCAAAATTTTGTAGCCTTTTATCAATTGGACACTTGCTCATAAAGTCTTACATCTTCCAAATTTAGAAATAATAAGTTAAATATACTGTGTAACCATTTCAGATGACACGTCTTTATAATCACTCGATAAGCCAATTTCTTGTATTTGACGGTACCATAAGATTGGGTTAAAGCAAAAATTTAATGGAACATAGTGACCATTAAAATATTCATGAATTGAAAAAAATTATAAAAAAAACCGAGTACTATAATTGAAAGTTCTGTCTTTATAAAATATTATCAACTGTTGATAAAAATCAAAGATTTGTTTTACATTTATTTATTATTACATTTTCTTTTTCGTCATAAATCAATAAAAATATTTAATTTTGTTTGGTTTTTACGTCAATTGAATTGAGTACGTTATGAGCATCAGCTATATTAGTAAGATTTTGAGGCATAATTTTGCGTCGGTTTTTGTTAATATTTTTTCTAACTCTATTTATATCGTTAATATCTGATGAATTACTATTTTTTTTAGCGATTTCAGTTAGAATAATTTTTTTTGGTCTGGTACTTATATTTTCAATAGCTTTTCTTTTACATGTTGTATTTAGCAACTGCTTCTTCAATGCTTGACTGGAATATTGTGTTTTGGTGTATTTATATTATTAATAACAGTATTATTTTTATCTGTATAAACTTGTGCTGTACAGTTTTTAGTTGTACACCGCCAAAGAATAAATTCTTTATTACATGAACCAATGTGAAATTTAAAATTATTTAAAATCAACTGCTTTTTACCAAGATTATACTTTCAATTATATAATTTCGATCATGCGGAGCGTAGGTACTCTTTTTTCACGAACTTTAACATAAATTAAAATGTTATAGGTATCGTAAAATCTATAAAAGATCAGGCCTGTAACGCTTTATCTTTATTGTTAGTTGTCGCATAAATTTCGAGCGTAATTTTTCCTCTATTTTCTATTAATGGAGAAAAAACATGATTATGGACATATTATCTACGTGATAAAGTATAGGTAGGTATATAATATAATATTTTAGTTCTTGATTATTACAATCGAGGGTTACGAAAATATAGAAACTGAAATTTGTGTTGACGAAAAAATAAAGTATATATTATTGTACTGGCGGTAAATGGAAAGGTCGATTTTGGCGAAAAACGGTGACGCCCGTAAAACATTTTAACTTTCTGTGTTATTATTATGTGCCTTGTATAAATCGGCTGCATGTCAAAATATCCCTAACTATAATATACTATAGCTTTAACAATCCTCACAGTTCGATATTGGTTTTACGGTTTAAAGTCATCGATATCTTTTATTATTCTAACGGCATATACACCAAGATCAAATAATATCGTCCTTTTAAAATTTAATGGTTTTTTCCATACAGATTTCATATACGTCTCATGCAATTTATAGTAGAAATAAATTAGATTTTCATAAAATTTGATTGAATTGAATAATAATTAATATCCTTATTATACGTTTCATAAATAAATATTAAAAATCATTATCTTTTTTAATTTATACGTTTCATATTATAGTTTCAGTTGTTAAACGTTTTTAATATTCTGACGTATCTGACACCGATCAGATATTCTTGCTGTGATATTTTGCCTTAGACTCTTTGATTCTTATGCACTGCACTGCCATTATACACACGCTTAGTATTTATTTTTACATTTGCATATTATAGATTAAAATAGCTTTAAGTTAAATAGATTTATATATAAAAAACATTATCCAAAGAATTATTTACTGAATAAAACTTTTAAAACTCGAAAAGAATATTAATGGTAAATTAAAATCACGAACGCAAAGTTTATTATTTCGGAATATATTAGAATAGATAACGCGGTGGCGTAAGGATAAAGTGCAAACACGCAATATGGCGTCGAATAAAACTTAAATGTTAGCATATATTTTTATCGAGTCATTATACGTTGAAACTTTTACAAGACAAAAATAGTCCTACGATCGTAAAACCATACTTGAGCTACTCACCAAATTATTGATGCCAAAATACATGTCATTTAATTTCTGAGTTATTTTCGAAAACGTTTGTTATTTTTTATTGTTAGGTATCCAAGTATTGACGATGTTTATTTTTAGACGTAGGAGTTTTAATTTGATTTATAACTTACGAATAAAAAGAAAATAGTTATTGTTTTAATATTCGAATATCGTAAGAATTAAAAGCCCAAATACCAAATAAATATATTTTTATATCTAACATTGATCCATTGTTCTATTAGCTTGAATATACTTTAAGAAAAATTATTTTAATATGCCAAAGTATCTAAACTCTAGAACCTTTAATTAACAAAACTGCACGGACTTGGTTCACGCGTTCTTATGCTTAAGACACTTGTTTCTAGGTGGAATGGATGATGACCAAGATGCCAACGAGATTACTCAGTACGACGGATCTCAACATAACGATAATATTTCGAGTAAGTACACTAATGCACACGAGTACACTATCTTATCGCAACTGCATGTAGTCTGTAAACTTTTAAAAGGCTACGGCATAATTGCTTCAATTATCATTATTTGTTTATTTGCACGCGATAACATGTCGCGCTTCACTTAGGTTATGGTCTTAACTCTTAACTTTTGAGTTAATCGGTACCTACTACCTATTTATTTTTACCGAAACATAAAGGTATCAGTTTTTTTGTTAACCGATTCACTGTTACATTGGACTGCTGAAAACACAGTTTACTCGACATAGATATCATCGTAATTTAACATATTTTAACATATTTAAATGATAGAAACGATTACATAGACAAGTGGGGAAGTAAATTTCGCTGCGTAGAATATTGGATAATTTAAACGCACTTTTAGATTTCTAGCCGCATTGATAAAGACTATTTAACAAAAGTCAAAAAGTTATGCTCGATTAAGCGCGTTACTGTGCGATTGTGTTGAACAACACATCAACATTACTTTATTACACGTGCACTTACAGTATTCAACTTCTTGAAAACGGCTAGTTTGCGATAAATTTCTAAATAACGTTTATTTCGAAATTTTTGGTATTTGCTACAATAGTTGTTTGAGTCGGTGCCACTACCAGTCGTGCACGAAAAACATCGCGTGCTTATCTCGTCGTTGCACTTAAGTAGGCGGTAGAGTAAAGACCGTTTACTGATACAATTTTCATACCGTCTAGGTAGATTTATATTCTTTTCTTTAGCAAAGCACGTGACACATATAATTATTGGGCAATTACGCATAGTATTATTAGTACCATTAAAAGATGCTTTGCCAATTTATCTCAACAATTTTTTTTATTGTATCAAACTATCATCAATATTAATCGCCATCCACCATCTATTTAGGATACCTTTCCACCACTGTTACATTTGTAATATCTGAGATTTATTTTTATCTTTATTAATTAGTATACATAAATTTTTTGTCTTATTGATATAACTGATAACTCCACCAACCTATATTTGTATAATATTTTGTTAAAAGAGGTGAAAATTGTCATCGAAAGAGGAGGTCAGAGCACTATTTATCTTTTATCTGACCCAAACGTAACATAGAAAATTTGTATTCAGCAGAACCAAACTTGAGTTATTAACTTTAATATAAGAGTGAATATTATCAAAATTTTAAATTAAGAACATTATCTAAATGTTAAAGTTGCCTTTTAACGACATTTCAACTAGATAAAAGTAATGAGTATGTATAACGATTGAATTTTACAACGCGCAAACATAGATTATGTTTTCATTTTCAAGTTTGGTAGTAGATCAATTCAACTCTAAAATTAGAGCTAACAATACAAAATTGGTTTGTTTAAGATAAATTTGCCATATTAATCATAGATTAGAAAAAAATCTTAGAAAGCAAATAGAGTTTAAGGGGATATAAATAGGCAATTTTATGTTGCTTTTACTTATTGTCTACAATATAATATGTTTATGAGCAAAATCCATAAAATTGAATAGTTTTAAACACGATAACCGATAACGGTTTATAAGTAATTATAAATGAGAAATGATTCCTAAACAGAAAACCACAAAATTAAATTGTGCTAAATAAAGTATATTTTGTAGTCACGCGACAAGAATAACGTCTACAACAAACAGTCAAAATATATAAAATACTATATCTGTGTCTATAGCTAATAATCTT
>NW_020271133.1:1853350-1861356 GCF_002803265.2 Melanaphis sacchari | reverse complement strand
GTTTGATTTTTAAGTAGAAATAAAAATATATTATATTATATACCTTTGTGCGATTCAAAAGTGAATGGTATTACACTACATTACAAAACGTAATCTAATTAGTTTTTGTTTTTAATTATGTTTACCATTAAGCATATGGTCTATGAACATGTTTAATTGTAACTTATTTTTACAATTACATATCCATGACCCATTGTGTTATAAAAGGAACATATTTTCTAGTAGGTACTTATTGATGAATATTATAGATACAACTAAATAACAGAAAGTGACATTAAAGCATTCTTAATTAAATAGGATTTTTCTATAGGTATAAAAATATATCACCGTCTGTTGTTTACCTACTTATTTTGGGATTAACTTTCGTAAAATAAATTCTGCTTGTAATTTTAACAAAATTTTGTATACGAGTATTTTTTCATTTAGATGTAGATTTCACGAACTTATTGAACAAAGAAAAACATCATAAATATTTTAGATTTATCTTGTATAATATATGGTAAAACATTTTTAACAAATTATTCGACTCGATAGTAAAATTATCACCTTATATAAAAAAAATAAAAACAGGTCATGACTAAATTTAATCAGTTTTGAATAACGGATACAATTAAATATAAGAGATTTTTATTTGATATCATAGATATCTATTAGAATTTATAACCAATGATAATATTGAGATATTTACTATTTTTCGATTATAGGTGAGCTACAATGGCACGTAAAGTAAAAATAACAATATTTTATCAAATCAATTTAAAATCACGTTCAAATCCTTATAGAACACAATATTATAATAAATAATAATACCGTTAGTTTGATTGTGATATGTAAACAATAATGGCTAACAGGTTTTTGATGTACTATTGACTACTATAGTGTATTTTATACTATACCATTCATAATTGTATATTATAATATGTAATCTATCGTTTTGTTAACGTAACAATTTTATATAAATTTGTTATTGCAATTTTTCATTTTATAATTAATCATAGGTAAATCACTAATCACTATCTAATTTATGTATTTTTAAGCTGATCCTACTGCCGTGGCCGCATTGGTCCATTAATTTTAATTTATTTACACACAATTAAGTTTAATACACCGATAGTAAAACGTGTAATTTTATGTTACAATAGTAGTTTAACACAATTTTTAACACCTTATCATTTTTATTTTTGTCTGTATTAAGTGTACCCATTTAGGTATATAATTTTAACAATTTACTTTCCAACATATTGAAAATCTATTCCATGGTTATACATAAAGATATGAAAATGGTTTATATTTGTTACCTTATTCGGAAAATAAATAATAATTGAAACCGCTGATGCAAGAAAAGTATTTCATTTTACATACAAAATAAATAAAAACTATTATGTTTAAATAAAATTTAATTATACATATAAATATTTTTCCAAAAAGCATTATTGCCTAGTTAAATATTATAAAAACTGTTTATTAAAATAAGATAAATATCACATAGTATTTTTTTATAACACTTGCATATAATACGGTATGTTACATATAGCTACTTAGAATATTTATTGCCCGATATTTAGATTAAGAGTAGGAGCCAGATAGATTTTATTTGTTGCAATAATCAATAATCATATATATATATATTTATGCAAATGTATGTCATTTACGACTATTGTCAAGGTGTTTCATAAAAAAAATGTAAACTCTCTTACCCCCCGACCGCACACCAGCTATTAACTATAGCTTATAGCTATAGTTATTAAGGTCATGATTACATAGGTCAGTTGCGTAACTATAAGAAAAAAAGGCATCTATGCTAGCAGTAGGTACCGAAAGTGAATATGCGTGAGCTTGTTCATTGGTGCTGAAATTAAAAATCTGAGTTTGGCACGTTACGAATACTCATTATTAGTCATTATAGTAAGGAATAATCATATAAAACATATAAGTATTATTACAACAGAACTATCTACTTATAAAGTACGAGTTTCATATATTTTATTGTAATTTTTTTAAAATTTAAACAACAGTAGGTACCTAAATTATACTATTATATTAATTTTTTGTTCTTTTAGGTTTATAATGACATGTGTTACCTGTATTACATATATTTAGATATTAATGAGGTGTGTCATGTCACAGAACTCGTTTCAAACCACTGGTCCTCATTATACAAACGAATAGGGATACTTTAATGTAAAAAACAAGTACGAAGTAAATTGAATATACTTTCCATAATATATTTTATATTTAAGTAAACTACGTAGGTAGAGGTACTCATAAAATATTTTAATAATATATCTACATAATAAAACATATACTTGATAATATTATAATTTGTCCTTTGTTCACTGCTATTTATCTATCGCATGAAATTGGTTGTTATGGGTACCTAACTACCAATTATTTTACCAATTGTTGATTTTATGAAACAAATAATAAATTATTTTTGGACATAGGTATTGTGGTATTATTGTTGTTAATATGTTGATGAATGATGATATACATACTGTTTTATTGACGTTAAAAAAATGTTATCTTCTATATGAACTATTAAATTTTGTATACATCTACGAGTATGCATTATACGAGGAAGAATAATACAATTTAGTCAGTATTTAATATTTTATCAAGCGTTCTCGCATTGCATGATGTTTTAATCCGTTTACTGTTTATTAATTATTATCAATGTCATTGAGTATAAATTAAATAGCTGTGCAGCTTATACTCGATGGTTATATATTATCTATTTGTTCAGAGAATAATGTAATAAACGCATAGTTGCATTGTAGTTTGAAATTTAGAAACAAACTATATGCCACGTATAAAAAAATCTATTACAAAAAATTGGTGTGAAGAAATATAATATTTTTGTCAGTTTTTAGTTGCATATTTGTACACATCATGCCCATGGTTTATGTGAAACCTTCACTTCAACGCTTTTTTACAATGCGCCTGAATTTTCCAGCACTAACACTTATCATTTATTGGATTATACTTGTTTTTATTATTATTACTACGATTGATAAATACCATATTATGTTATCGCCGTTTTACACTTTACAATAACATAACGTAGTTATTTTCCATAGTAGGTAATCAAATAAATATGTATACAATTCATCTAAAATAATAAAGTATATTTTAATTTTAATTATATACCAAGTTTTCACATACTTCAAAACCATCACCTTTATAATATTACATTAAATAAAGTACTATAAAAAAAATTGAATAATCAACTATAATTAACGCATTATAAATATTTACTTTGATATTAGATGAAAAGCGTGTGCATTGTGCCGTGTTATGATTTTTCATATCTAGGGCATGATTTATATGCCAACCAGGCGTATGAGCTAAATAGTCGCCACCTAAATAAATTATGATTTTGGCACTGTATATTTACATTTGTTTATGAATTTTAATAATAATTACTGCTATATTATTTATTCGTATAAAAAACATGCACTCTTTTAAATAATAAACTGTAGTATAATATACTATACCTATATTTTCATTTACGCTTGTTGTCAAATCCATCGTGTGGTAGTTAGTAGATTTTTTTTTTTTTTTTTTAATTTTTATTTGGTATAAACAATCTATACTATTTAAGCACAATAAGTTTATATGATAAGAGTAATAGAACATGATAGTTTTGAATAAGCAACCACCCATTAGTGGTTCTTGGCTAATGATAATTTTTTTTTAAATGTTTAGTTATATTTTCAGAGAGTTAGACATTGTAGTTTTGTAAGAGGTCACGGCACCACTTCCTTTTTAACCTACGGTTAGGGTTTCCTGGGAGTGTGAGAATAGAAAGGTCTTTTATAAGAGGATTTGTATGGGTTTGAAGTCGTTTATGGAAACGTGTATAGAAAATGCGTGCTTCCGCTTCTATTGTTCTCATACAGAGATCGTTATGAAGGGCTAGATTAGAGATATAGGGGGGAGCATTGGATAAACGTCGGAGCGAAATGTTTTGGAATGTTTGGATTCTGTTAATATTTGATTTTTTTGCCGCACCCCATAGTTGTAGTCCATAAGTCCACATTGGCTTGAGAAGGGGTTTGTAGATTAGAAGTTTGATGTTAAGGGGGGAATGCTTATTTCTAATTAACAGGGGTCTGAGAATACGCATGCGATTGTTTAAGGATAATCTTTTGGATTGAAGGTGGTTTTTCCACGTCAGTCTTTTGTCAAGTATTAGCCCTAAGTATCTGACCGTGTCGGATGTGGGAATTGGTATGTTGTTAAGGGTAATGTTTGGGCATATGCCTTGTTTGAGCGTGAACGTTGTGTGTACCGATTTATTTGGGTTAATTTGGAGACGCCATTTTTCATACCACTCAGACAAGAGATTGAGATGCATTTGTAAGTTTGATGATGCAATTACAGGATCTTCATTGATAGATAAAATTACTTTATCGTCGGCGTAATCAGCTACTATAGTTTGTCGCATGGTGGGTTGGTCGGCTACGTAAATGTTAAAGAGAAAGGGGGAGAGTATTCCACCTTGTGGTACACCAGCTTTAATTGGTGCGATTCCGGACGTCGATGAGTTATATTGGACTTGAAAGTGTCTATCAGTTAGGTAGGATTTAATTAGTAGAAATAATGACGGGGGGAGAAATTTTTTGAGTTTGAATTGCAAGCCTTCGTGCCAAACCCGATCGAAGGCTTGGGCAACGTCAAGAAAAGCACAAGAGCAGTAGAGTTTTTTTTTTCCAGGGACGCAGAAATAACATCGACAACACGATGAACTTGATGTATCGTACTATGTGCGTTGCGGAACCCAAATTGCGTGTTTGGCAGTATGTTGTTACTATAATAATATGCGGTAATAAGCGTTTTAAGATAAGCCTTTCTAAAATTTTTGATAGGAAGGGCAAGAGGCTTATTGGTCTGTAAGATGATGGAGTATCAAGTGGCTTGTCGGACTTAGGGAAAAGAATAATTTTTTGAGAATTTCCATAAAATCGGAAAATATGATAGTCTGAGTATAGCATTAAATATATATGTTATGAGAACTATAGCTTTTTTGGGGAGGCACCTAGCTACTTCAGCTGTAATCAGATCGAAGCCGGGTGATTTTTTAAGTGAATATTTTTGGATGGTTTGTTTAACTTCTTTTGGGGTAAAGTGTTTTTCTGGCCGACTGATTGGAGATGGAAGGTCTAAATAGGTGTTTACCTCAGCTATATGATTGGGTGAGAGTATGTCAAGATGCGGTTGAAACGTGTTATGAAGATGATCTTTAAAGACTTCAGCCTTATCAATGTCAGAGAAGGCAAATGAAGCATCGGGTTTCTTTAGAGGGATTGAGGGAGGTTTATACAGAAGTAATTTTTTGGTTTCTCTCCATAAGCTTCCGTCTGTAGAGGAGAGTGTGGTTAGTTTTTGTTCGTACATGTCGGATTTGTTTTTAGCCAAGCATTTTTTTAGTGCATTTGCTAATTTGTTATAGGCGCTTTTATGCGTGGGTAGTCGTGAGATTTGATAACGAGCCCTTGCTCTACGTTTTTCAACTATTAGTGAGCGTACCTGTTCAGAGATAAAAGAGTAATTATGTAACGCATTTTTGGTGGTGTTAGAGGTGTTTGATATAGAAGCCGCTGATTGGATGAGCGTTGTTAAGTTGTTGATTGCGTCGTCAATTTCATGATCAGATTTCAGACTAATTTTTAGGTTAATTTTTTTCGGCTATAATATTATGAAATTTGAGGCGATTAGTTGATGCCGTAAAAAAGCTTAGGTCTGTCAGTTCGTGTTTGTGGAGTGGCATCTATATTGAGAATAACGGATGAGTGGTCAGAGTTTAAATCCAGAGTATTGTTGATAGAACAGTATAAGTTGCTGGGAATTTTTGTGACAAAGATGTCGAGAATGTCAGGTTTTTTCCTAATAGATGTTGGCCAGTACGTTGGCCCAGGTGGCGCGAGTATTTTGTATTTTTTTTAAATTGGTGAAATTGTAAAGTAGGTTACCTCTAGGGTTGGTGACTCGGCAGCCCCAGCTTTGGTGCTTTGCATTATAATCACCACCAATAATGAAATTATTGATCGTTGAGTCAAAAAAAGTCAGCGAGGTTGTTAATAGTTAAATTGTGCCTAGGAGGACTATAGATTGCGGCGATGATAACTGGGATTTTATTTATTTTAATGGAGATAGCACACGATTGGATATGATTTTGAGAGTAATTGATGAGAGGGTGAAATTTAAGATTTGATTTTATGAGTATGGCTGCTCCACCATGTGCGGTGCCATCTGGATGGTTGGATTTGAGTAAGCTGTAGCCAGGAATAGATATGTAAGAATACTTGGTAAAGTGTGTTTCGGAAATTAAGGCGATGTCAATGCGTTTATCAAATAACACACTTTGCAATTGATTGACGTGATTTTTTAGACCGTTGGCATTGAATAATATGATTGATAATGAGCTGCTAGTGAATGAGTTATTCATTTTTTTTGTTAAGAAGTGAAGTAATTACTTGGGTTAGAAGAGCGATTAGCGGATTGATGAGTGACTTGAGTTCGTCTACAAAAGAGGATATGGTTGTTGTTAGATCTGTAGAGGGAGCAGAAGGAGACGATTGTGATGGGTGGCTAGAAGTGGCCTTAGCATATGTTTTAGGGGGGTCTGTTATGTTTTTTTTCTGACAAGTTTGGTAATGGGTGGTTCGCTTTTACATTAAAATTGTTTACGTTAAGCTTAATATTATCCTGTAAGAAGTTACTTTTTGCGGCGGGTGTTTTACGACGTTGTAGTTCCTTATAGACACTGCATCCTCGGTAATTGGCTGGGTGATCGCCGGAGCATAATACACATTTGGCAGGAGTGTCGCGTGATTTGGTGCATTCGGAAGATGGATGGTTAGAGCTGCAACGGACACAGCGTGCTGAATATCCACAGTACGCTCTCGTGTGGCCATATTCTTGGCAATTGAGGCATTGGCTAATTACCTTAGGTTTGTATGGTTCTTCGACTTTTATTTTTGTATGCAGAATGCTGGAGAGTTGAAATATATCGTTCGACTGTTCAGTGGGTTCAAGATCGACGAAGAAGAGGGGAAGCGGACGTTTGGTGGTTTTATGAAGTACGTTAGTGATCTGCCTGACCTCAAAAAGGCGATGTTCGAGCTCAGATTTAATTAGTTCAGTGGATGTGGAAGGGTGTATATTGCGGATGACGACTCGAGTAGGTTTATCCTCTTTTAGCTGGTAGGTATGAAATTGGGCATTCGTTTCTTTTAAGAAATGTACCAGAGATCTATATGCTTCAGGGTTGGCTGTTTGAATTTTTAAACGATCTGAGGAGGATTTGCAATAAAAATTGTCAACTCCGATGATCTCGATTAACGCTTCGCACAGTTCTGAAAAGTTAATTATGCCTTTTACAAAAATCGGCGGCGGTGGTTTAATTTGGTTGAAGGTATTTGATTCTGGAGAAGAGCAAGGTGCTTCGACAGAGACCGGTATGCTCGGATTAGCGGGTTCGGTTGGCGTAAGCACTTCATAGCGATTTGCCGTTACAAATAATTTTTTTATAATTTTTATTATTTGAAGTAGGATCGGGGGATTTCGGTTCGGATGAATCTGAGTGGTTTCTTTTGTTGATATTTTGTGTCCAATTGGTATCTGAGTTATCATCCGTAGGGTTCATCATAGAATTGTTTGAAGTATTTTTGATTAGGCGAGCTGCCTGTATATTGTTGATGTTTTTATTTTTTATTTTCATGATTAATATCTTTCCTTGTCGGCGTAGTGGGAGCGTTGTTAGGCCGCGGCATGTTATCAGGTGGGCAAAGGTCGCGTACCGATGCACGGAGCAGCGATAGCGCAACGGTTATAGAGTAGACGGACGAAACTTGATTTAAACGTAAGCGTAATTTGATTACATTTAGAAGGAAAAGACGCACTTAGGCGCACTTCCAGTTTTTATAATATGTATAAATAAATAATGAAGACGATTGTGATTTTTTTCGTACTAAGTACGACACATTCGGATACGACAGTAGACG
>NW_020271133.1:1754191-1848587 GCF_002803265.2 Melanaphis sacchari | reverse complement strand
GAGCAGAACAACGCGTAAATTTTATATTTGTTAATATACTGATATTTAATTGACCTAATAAATAATAACTGCTACGATAAACCATAAACTTGCTTATTCGAAGTAGTAAAATACATGTGTTATTCATTTATTTCATGTATAAATATAATTTAATTAATTATGATATGATTTATGGAATTATAAATATTATCATAATATAATTATATTTTATACATACGTGTGGTGTCTAATTTTATTGGACCGTCTAGGCCCCGGGCCCCGGTGCAATGCACACCTATGCAACCGTGTAGTTACGCCACTGCTGGTAACTACTGAGATAACTCAAATCGTTGTGATATCAGTAAGAATACAGAGAGAGTGTCCGAGGATTTAAAACCGTTTTGATGTCACCAAAAAACGTATGGTATATGATACGTATAATGATAATAACAACAATAATATCGTACGTACATGTTTCTATTGCAGCGCTACGCGTCATTTATTTCGCAATATCGCGAATATATAGTGTTACATTTGCAAAAACAGTTTTGTTTGCACAATAACATAATGTAGGTAGGTAGGTGGTAGGCACTCGCTTGTTGGTTGCCTGTCAATTATTTGTATCGCGCCTCGTCGAAGAAAAAACATTTCTCGCGACTTATCAAACCGTCGCATCATCTAGTTTCGTGTTACGATATACCTACCCGCGCTGGATTCTATTCGAAAACGTTTTTATTTTATTTTTTCGCTAAACCGCCCGCCGCACGCCAAGTCGAGTCCCAAATTTGCGAAATTTTTCAGCTCTCGAGACCGTCGACCGCGTTCGCAGGCTGCTGCGTACAGCAGAGCCCGTCGACGGCGGACACGCGAGCGCGCGCGCGCGTGAATAAAACGATTAACCCGACCGGCTCCCGTATAAACGCCTCCGCGGCCGCCGTAGCACCGTGCGAAACAATGTTCTTCGGCTCGGCAATTCGCTACAAGTGCACAACCGTTTTCTACCGCACTTGTTATACCTGTACGTATACCTATGCATAAAAATCGTTCGGCAGCTGTTGCCTAGGTCTTGCGCGTATTGTTGCCGCCACTGCCGAGGCCGCCATCATTGTACGCCGTTGCCTCCGCCGTCACGCTCTCACTCTTCCGATTCGGCGGCGGCGCTATTGTCGTCGTCGTCGGCGGCGGCGGCGGCTGTCGTTATGCAGTCGGCAAAGTACTTGGATAGTGCCTACCTGTTGCAGGTATATAGCCGCGAGTGAAAGCGCGCACTCGTAGCCTCCCCCGTCCCGCGCCCTTCCGCCCCACTGCGCTGCAGCTATATATTATTGCAGCATCCGTTTTCGTCGCATGTATTATGTTGAGTTATGGAAACCATAATAATATTATGTTGCTGCAGTCTCTTTGCAGGCCAAGAACATTCGGTGGTTGGGACATTCGTGGGAGTTAGCGGCATACCTATATGCATCGCCGGTAATACGCGTCTGTCATATATAACGCATAACATTGTACATACGATACGGTTAGGTACATTATTTTTATACTACACTACCGCAGTTGCACTGTATTATAATCCTACTCCGTCCAGGTTAGAACTAATCTATCTTTCTACGTCGTTTTCCATTTTGCCAGAGTTGAATAATATTTATATTTTATTGTATCGCGCGAACTGCACGATTATTATGGTATTTTATTTTATGACTTTCCATATGTCTCATTGTCGTTTATGTAAACGCGAAAATATGGAGACGTATTCAAAGATTAACCTACATAAACGCTGACGTAAATCCAACACCGTTATGATTTGTAATTCGTTTTATGGGATTAAACGTCAAAAATATGCCCAGCTTTTAAGAAATGGAAATCCGTAAAATTAACCGTTGTTACTGTTTTCAGAAGTATTTTTTTTTTTTTCAATATATTTGTAAAACATTGAGTGTGCTATATTTTTCTACTAATTTATATTATAACCGTAATATAATCTATAACAAATATTAGTAATCATTTTAATAAATAATATAAAAATCGATATTCGTAAACCAAAAATAAATTCATGTGATCTTTATTACTACGTGGAAATATATGAGTTGAAAAAATAAGCTATAAACACCGTCCAGCTATTTTTGGATCTATTTTGTAGAGGACAAATAAAAAAAAAATTCATTTTTTTATATCTCAGTCTGCCTGGCTTTGCGAATCGCAAAATAAAAGCCATAAACGCCGTCCAAGGAGTTTTTGAATTTATATTGTAGAGGACAAACAAAAAACCATTTATTTTTATTGTATTTCAGTCCGCTTGGCTTTGAGAATCGCGAAAAAAAGCCATAAACACCGTCCAAGGAGGTTTTGAATTTATATTGTTGAGGACAAACAAAAAACCATTTATTTATTTTTTTTGTATCTCAGTCCGCCTAGCTTTGCGAATCGCGAAAAAAACACAATCAAACAATGCGCGAAATCTGTCGTTTATCCATCAAGCAGTAGTAATATTGCAATCTAGTTCCCCCTCACCCCTCGCGATTAAGCGTTGTTGTGGACCAAGGTCTCGAACCAGAACGGCGCTCTGCGTATAACATTTAGTCTGTTGCACGAGCAGGGCACGACCGCGATTGTGGTATATTGTAGCTGTCGGTATTATAGGCTGTGGTTGGAATCGCTCGGTTCGGATGGAACGCCGTGTCGACCCGGACGGTGGCGAAAGGGTACATTCATACCGTGACGTAATCGACAACAAGCACGATATACGTACATTACCGTTTGACGGCTATAAAATCATTCATTAGCGGTGCATGTGTCCTTCGATAAGGTCTCGCACGACTTTTTATTCGTATTAAAGATTAATAATAATAATAATAATAATAATATATATATATATATATAATAGCTGGGTATTATATTTTTTTACACGACCATCGATTGTTTGCGGCAATGGCCGTAATATTCCGTCGGAGTACCTACCATTTTATGCGTGTGCAAAAATTACTGATTTGGTTATGAGTTGGAATTAGGAAATTATTCATTATGAATCATAATATTATTAGTTTTACCCTTTGGCCATTAGCCATGTTGATCACCTTCGCTATGTACACATGATGCAAATATGTAACGTTTGTGTAGTTAAATTACAGGTGTATCGGTCAGGCATAAATTAAATGTGTATATGCGGTGTTATACGCAGAGGCGTATCTATAGCTCGGCCAAGGGAATGGCGAATTTAAATACATTAATCACATCATAATCCCACGTCCAACTGACGCTGACACGGAATATTTCGTATTTTCCCGACAATAATAATAATAATAATAATAATTTTAGATTGTTAACGAAGCTGGTTGCAAAGTAACAACGGGTAATGAGTGGATTTTTAAATTGTACGCAAGTGATTCAAATTTTTTGAGTAGGAGTTTTATTATTTGAAAGTTGTATGCACTACTACTACACCTATCGTAAATAATTGGGTTAACTTTTTCCTTTAGAAAATTAACTTGTCTGTAGAAATTTATGATGTGCTAAAACTTGCAAAAAAAATATAACAACTATTATTATAATTTGTAAGTACCTACTGAACGTTAATTTTTAATTGAAAACTGATTTTGATTGTTATTTATTTATTCGAAAAAATAATATTTCTACATTCTTGTGAGGACGCCAATTGTTTATGAAAGAAATAACACTAGAAATATTGAATTAATTTTTAAAAACAATCCTCCATTTTAAAACAAAAGTTTTGTTTTTAACTATTGTTGCGTGCCAATATCAGATCCAAGTTCAGGATGTTATTTTAAACGAAAATTACAACTCTTAAGAACAATAATGTGTTTATTGTGTATAAATAAAGTTCATGTAACTGATACAAAAATTGGCTGAGTGTCGTGAAGATGCTCAGGTCCTGTGGCTCTGGTACAGCATCTGCCCTTGCTGATCTCTGGGCTCCTTTATATATGAAGAAGCCTCTTTGTCATTGTAGTCTATAGCCTTTCATTTTGTATTTATTCTTGGAATCGTTTTTACAGTTGTTTAATCGATAACAAAAATCTCCAGGATGTAATCTGTTCCCAATTGTCAATTCGTGGAAATGCAATAATGTATTTATTATCGACCTCGGCACACGACTGCTATTGCGATGTTTATTATGATGTTTTTAAAACAAGATTCATAAAAATATGAATCTACTATCTCGTATATATTACAGCCATATAATATATTATATTATTACATTAGGCCATATATATATATAGCCATATTACTATTGCTAATACTTATAACAATATTACATATTATATTATAATATATACTTATACCTATTTAACAATATATCTCGTAGCCCATAACACTATTTTTTAAAGTATCGACAATAAATTTATATCATAATATTATTATTATTGTTGTCTATAACCAATGGTTTTTACTTAAAAACGGATCTTGGATACTTACGATCGTCAATCGATACTTTCGAGTGTCGAGACCCACGAGTTATTGGGTTGGGCAACACTCTAATGTAAAACATTTGGCACCTATAGAGATAGTTATTAGTTTATGACTCATGAATCGTATTTACATATATAGTATATACGCAGTATAATGACTCATATCGCCTATTCAAATCTGCGCTTCGACCATTTTTTTCTCTAATAATGTGATGATTTATGCAAATTTGCGTGAACAACCGTACTATATTATTATACATGCTCATTCCTCGTTAATCGTCATTTACACACTAGAATTGTTATTATTATTGTCGTTATTGTTGTTATTATTGTTATTATCATACTACGTCTCGTGTGATGTACGCCAATACCTACGTCAAATAAACGAGACGCACCGCAGTTAACTTATACATCGCATCGTTTTTGTCGTTGTTTCGCTGCAATAGGAGATCGAACAGGACCGCCACCGGTTGCGCAGACAGTTGGCACAGTCAAAGGCCGAGTGCGAGCAACGGTGCCATGAGCTGCAGGCCGATCTCAGAGACCTGCAGGCGGTGCTCGACAGCCGGGAACGTCAGCTGCGCGAGGCGGACAAACAGAAACGAGCCGTGGTCCGAGAGCTTACGGACCAGAATGGCAGGTTGCAGTCGCACATCAGAGAGGTTCGTATTTATTAATAAGTTTAGAATATAATATAGAGTATTATGTCGATTACGAATAATAATTTTTCGAATTTTCATTTTTTTGGCAACTATTTTTGCCGTCATTTAATTGCTATCGTCCATAATATGTGGAAAATACAGTGGTTTACTCTACGTGTATATCTGATATTATGTTTACATAGATAATTGCAGAAAATGATAAAAAAAACTTTTGTTTTTTTTTTTACGTCTCAAAAATTTCCTGAATAAAAAATACTCAAGTTATGTCGTTTAAACTTTTCGAGTGTGTTTATATCCCTAATAAACAAAATTCCACTCCTCATCACTTCCACTCCTTAATTAATTAACACACGTATCACATATCTTCTAATCATCCATACCATACTTAATAATAAATTCTAAATTGTATTAATAAACTTGTAATAACATGTAATATGTTGACACATTTTAAATATAATAAATAAATAAAAAAAAAAAAAATATATGTGCCAAATAAACTCGGTCTGGGTTAATCTGACGCATGCCTCGCGTCGAATGATTGAGTATATTATACTGATTTTATGATATTATATAAATGTTTGTGCGCTGCAGCTTTCCCAGGCAGAAGCGGAACTCCGGCACAAGTGTCGTCTTCTGGAAGACGCACAGCAGCTACAACATGGCAGCGGCAAATGGACAGGGATCGGAGGAGTTGGATCGCCCACATCCATGACCAACGGCGGTTCCACCACTGATTACGGGTCGCTGACGCCAGACGACTACCGCAGCCTGGACGTGTTGCGTGATGAGGTAAATGCATCGGATACTATTTTGTTCATTTCGCTCTGATCAATACTATATTAATGCGAAATAGTCATATTAAATTTTACAATATCGACAGTCTACTTGGGTCGCAGTCGGTTGTTGGTGATTAATCGAAAAATCAGAATTTGGCCGTTACGCCAACGATCGACTTTGTCACTGTTTATAATAGATATACTTAAAATATTTTAATTATTATTATTCATAGTTCATACAATAACAAAATCAATGTTTTTAAAATTATACGTTTAGCGTGATGATTGTATTTATTTACTTATATTAGTTGCTTGATATTTAATATTAGGTTAACCTAATCGAATTTTTAACCGAACAAAGTCTACTCAACTTAGTAAATATAAGCTGCACAATGGTATTATATTTGAGTTTTGTTTGTATTTTTATAAACATTATAATCCTGATTCTTGAAAATATAGATAACATTCAATAAATTATTTTTGATATTAAATATTCTATCCAAATTGATTATTTCGACTGACGGCTATTATATATAATATATATTATGTAGTATATAAGTACTTAAAATTGTATGCCTTAAAATAATATTAAGCTAAGGTAAAAAAAAAACGCCGTATTGTTCATTAAAGGAATTTAAAGACTAAAAATTGAATTTGCTTGTTAAAATTTAAGTCAACATTTGAAAATATTTCATAAAAAGCTTAGCGTTCATCATGTAGTTGACTTTTTAGTTTTTAGTGAAAATGAAGCATTAATTACACGATTTCTAAAACAGTGAATTAATTTACAGTTCAATTATTGTAGGTACTTGTAATATATACAAAAATAGCTCGTGTTCGATTAAAAAAGAAACGGTGGAAAACAAATGTTTTAAGTTTTGAAAAGTTTTACAAATTCTCTCATAAGTATTTTATTTTATCACAATAAATAACTTCTCACAATCGTAATAGTTAATACATTAAAAATCTCGAAACAATAACCCTAAAATAATTAAGAACAACGTCAACTCTTTCGATTTTAGCAATACTAAATCTTTCAGAAAAGATTCTTATTAGTTATATCCTTATTAAACTTATAACTCATACTATATATACGCATAATTTTACGTATAAGACGTATATAAATATACAAACTTTAAAAATTAATTATTTTTTAAAAGTATTTCTTATTGGACAGTGTCGACTGAGTAAATTTGATGCACAGTATAAAGCAAACGGGTGGTGACGATATTTTTCTAGATCGATATGAAAGCGGCAGAGAAACAACGACTACAGAAGAGGATGGCTGAGTTGCGAGCCGACCGCGATCGGTTGGCCGAACTACTCGAACTCAAAGATCGCCAGCTAGCCGAGTGCCGAGCTGAGGCGAACCATTACGAGCACAGGGTAAGTTTGACGCTTAATTTTTGTTCTTATTTCTTTCAATGATATATACTCGCGCCTATAAGACTATACTTAATTCTTATATGGGTTTAAGAACAAATAAATATAACACGAAAGCAAAATACTTTCAAATGTTTTGTTACTCCATTGAAATATTAAAGATTTGTTTAAAAATATTTGTTTCACATAAAATCATCGTTAATAATGCATACATAATTATGTAGATACCTATATTAGCTATTAGATTTCTAAATACATTGATTGTACCAATTATGTGTGTTTTTCGCTAATATGAAAATAGAGATAAAATGCTTTGATCTTCAAATCCAAGGATGTTTTATGGTAGAAAATCAGATTTATGAGAAGTAAAATTAAGTATTTTCAGTACTTTAAAAAATAATTTGGAAAACTAGAATTTGAACGGAAAATCTGTTATTGATTAATTCAATTTTTATTTTCGTTATAATTGAAAAATGAACAACCGTAAAGGTTTGAAATATTCACTAGATTAACATTCATCAGAAACAATGTAACTTTAAAAATATTTTGACTCTTTTAGTGCTATCTAAAAAGATATTTTAAATTTTTGATTTTTATGTGATCATTTTTTCTGTAAAAATAAAATTCTAGAAAAATAAACACATTGTTACCTATACCTTGTAAAATATACTAATGGTAATCAATACATATTAAAAATATATAGTTATCCTTTTATTTTATAGCTATTTAAAGATCAAATTTGTAAAAAATTTATTAAAATCACAAACATTTGCAAAGTTCATTACATAGGGAAAATTTTAGAATTTTTTTTCAATTTTAGTATACAACGTTAAAATGATGTCAACGCGATATTTAATTTTTCTCTCTGACCCCTCAAGCGTGACATAGTGAATTTACATTTCGCAGAATTATTAACTAGTATTGTTATAGATTTAAAATTATAATATGAATTTATCTATTATTAAAATATTGAAGTTAAGATCACATTATCTGTGTTCGTATATGTTAACTTTTTACGACATTTAAAGCCTTTATACAAGTTATGCGGTGGTATACAAAGTATTAAAATTAGAAGTTCTCATATATTGTAGAGCCGTAAAGACTAATTACCTTTACCTAAGTTTAATAAAAGTCTGTTCACTCATTTTAATCTAATATTTAAGCAAAGAACAACGATGTCGATTCTGCTAAACGTATATTTGCAACTACTATATTATTGCGCGTGGGTTAGAACTTAGAAATAACAAATAGTTGTTGCGTGCCAATATCAGATACAAGTCCAAGGTGTTATTTTAAATGAAAATTACAACTTTTATGAACAATAATGTGTTTATTACGTATTAATAAAGTTCATGTAACTGATACAAAAAGTGGCTGAGTGTCGTGGAGGTGCTCAGGTCTCTGTGGCTCTGGTACATCTGCCCTTGCTGATCTCTGGGCTCCTTTATATATGAAGAAGCCTCTTGTCATTGTAGTCTATAGCCTTTCATTTTGTATTTATTCTTGGAATCGTTTTCACAGTTGTTTAATCGATAACAAAAATCTCCAGGATGTAATCTGTTCCCAATTGTCAATTCGTGGAAATGTAATAATGTATTTATTATCGACCTTGGCACACGACTGCTATTGCGATGTTTATTATGATGTTTTTAAAACAAGATTCATAAAAATATGAATCTAATATCTCATATATATTATAGCCATATAATAGGTATATTATATTATTATATTAGGCCACATATATATATAGCCATATTACTATTGCTAATACTTATAGCAATATTACATATTATATTATATATACTTATATTTAATAATATATCTCATAGCCCATAACATAGTGCGCAGACATCATCCCCTCGATAAAATAAAAATTTAATTTATTGACATAAATTTAAAAACCAATAAAAAACATTTTTTTCGATTTAGGAAAATAATGACAAAGTTAGATCGGGTAGAGTATGTCATCTCGTGCCATACGCAATCAAAAATACAGACGGTTTTCAAAATATGAACTAATTTTGAATTGCAATTAAAGTTCTACTAACATGTCTAATGGCTAGACTGGCTAGAGTGAACTACAGTCAATGCTGAACTTAAAATGCTCAGGGCTCCAAGGTAGCTGTTAAAGAAGAGGGGCCTTTAAAAAATATATTAATAAAAACTGCTTTTAATTTTTATTTATTTAACATACTTAGGTAATAAGAAACGATTACCTATACATAAATCATTATCAAAATTAAAAAATAAATATTCCATATATACTGTGTATGTATAAAAGATATACATACAAAAGAGCAAATTTATGAAAAAAATAAAATAAAATATCAACAAGTCTTAACGATACTGTAGGTTCTAATTAATATAATTTTTAAATCTATAAAAATATAGTTTAACATAATCTTATTTTCCAAGTTACCTACCAAACATATAATACCTACTTGATAATACAATTCTTATAAGCCTGTTTCTATCTAAGCTTTAAAAAATAAATAAATAAATAACACTCTTATACACGAAATATTTCTCAATATTGATCTATTTTGTGCGTTTTTTTTCTTTTTTTTTAATCTTGGCCGGTGGCTTAGGCCCCGGGAACTTAAGGACCTTTAGGCAGCTGCCTAGTTTGCCTAGGTGAAAATTAAGCACTGACTGCAGTTGTGATAAGAAAATTCGTATTCCATCGACGTTTAATTTAGTTCGCAATTTGTTTATAGTTCCCTCCCCCCTATATATAATATCGTAGGTACCATATATTGTTGTATGTATACATAATATTTATGTGCTTGCGTGTATAATAAGTACCTCCTGTAAAACATAAAATATCTATTTTTATCTAATGCATCGTGTGCGTTTTCCTTTACAGTCAGCCATGTTGGCCAAGCAGTTAGACGACGCGCTCTCGGGGGACTGGAGAGGACGAGGCGGAAAGTGCGCTTCGTGCAGCGGTCAAGCCGGAGGTGCGGCGGTGTACCGGACGAACGGCGCCGGTGGGACCGAATCGCAACCGATGTCGCTGTTGGCCGAGTTGGAACAAGCCGAGGCGGCCATAACGCAGACAGCTGCTCGTCCACAGCCGCCGCCCATGGTCGACGTGGACCTAACGGCGGAGCACCCCCCCAACGATTTCGGGGCCGACGCCGAACGGTTGGTGGTCCGGCTGTGCGACGCTCTCGAGCGCCGGGCCGGCCACACGGACGTAGTGTCGACGGAGTTGTCGGCCGGCACTAAGTACCGGCTGCTGAAGCTGATGGGCTGTAGCGGCGGCGGTGAAGACGGAAGCGCGGAGGCCAGTGTCAAGTCCTCGGGATCCGTCGACCTTGCGGAGCTGGTTCGCAACCGGGACGGTCGGGTGGCCGAGCTCACGTGCGAGGTATGTTCACGCAAAGGTTTTCACTAACGGCGTTTTCACTGTGAATCGGTTTAGGAAAGAAAAGGTCAAAAAAAAAAGTTATTGCCCAGGTTTCGAGACCACGACTGTTAAGGCGACTTCCCCAAGTACTATTGCACTTTCTTCAATCTCCGAAAACGATAATCTAACAGCAGTGGACGATAATTTATGTGCAACTCGAATCGTATATTGTGTTATATTCATAATGCGATTTAGCCAGCTCGTGCAGCCGTGACCTGGTTTTCGATTCATGTGGTCATTGAGCTACGACACTTGGTCACTTGGTTAACACGAGTTAAATATAATATTATTGGAGGGGGATATTAGACTATCAAATGAACAATAATAATAAAAGATTTCGGCGATTGTAAACTGCGTCTAAAATATAGATAAACCCAAAATCACACGTGTAGACTGTGTCCGAGTTTTTATCGAGTGTAAAAAGGTGACTTGTAAACTGCGCCTGGATAAAGTTTTAAAAATCAATAACTATATTTTTACGAGATTACTTTAATGTATGCTTAATTCATTACAACCATATAATATGAATCATTAAAATAAAAATAAAATTAAGAATCAAAAAAAAAATATATGATTTTGAAAAGTAAAATAATTACAAATATTACAAATAATAACATATTGCTGTTACATGATATTCATCAATTGAAGTTTGACCACAATTATATTTATTAATTAAATTTCGTAACTTTTGCTTGTTTTTTTTTTTTTTTTTTTGAGTTTAGAATGCAATAGTTATTCAATAACGTGTTGGTATTTTTAGACGAAAATGAAATTTCTGTGATATAATTGAAAAAAAAAAGCACAATTGTAGAGACTTAAATTAGTCAAAAGTTTTGTATATTTTATAAATGGGGCACAGCTTAAGTTGTCGGGCGCAGTTTACATTATACCTTTTTAACATAGGTAAAATTTAGAGCGCAGTTTACGTATGGCCAAAGGTTTATTTAACATGACATTATATGCTTTATAATAAATGCTATATTTACGAAAAATTATTGTTATAATAACAATGATTGGCTACCGAATAAAACGAAGTATTTCAGTAAAGTAGCCTCTATGCAATAATCATGAACGTTCAATGTCTATACGACGTATAATATGACCACATCATACTTTTCGCCGTTACCGTCAGTCTGTTCCCCTCGGATAGACATAATATTATAAACATTTATACGCGCATATTACTGTCGTTTTCCTATATTCCATTGATTAACGGAAAATTCTTGTTTTTGTACAAAAAGTTGTCCGTGAGAGACGCGGAACTGCAGGCGGCCCGCGAGGAACGTGATCTGGCGGTGCGGGATAAAATGGACGCGATGCGGATTAAGTGCGTCCGGTGCGGTGATACAGGCAGTGGAGAGCCCGCAGACACCACTTCCGGATCCGGTACCGACGAGAAGGACGCGTCTTTGATCCCGGAACTGTTGAGGAAAGCGTGGGAACAACGGGACGGGGCGGTGAGGCGGAAAAACGCAGTGCAGGTGCAGCTGGCCCGGACCCGTGTTGACGTACTGCAGGCCAACGGTCAACTGATGGAGGCCATCGGGCAGAAGGTGGAACTCAGTCAACAACTAGAACAGTGGCAGGTCCGTATTTCAGCAAATATTATAAAATTTACAGACCCGGAATTGCTCTGACTTTTTAACGACGACTTCAGTTCATCTTGGCACCCGACAATTGTTGAGACTTAAAAAATGCAGTGGTCTGAAAACTATATCATAATACATGAATAAAAATACAGTTTTTGGACTACCACTGTTTTATTTTTTAAATCTTAACGGATGCCGGAGTGCAAAAATATGAACTGAATGGATTATATTTATTATTTCGTTCGAATCGCAATGAAATCGTATAATTTTTAAAATTATTAGTTTATGAATAAAAATGTACGAAAAAAAATTAACGCTTCACATTATAATATATCTATTATTGTTTATTTCTCTGCGTTTTTAGATTTTTAAATTTTTATTACCAGCTATCACCCGTATGTTTCATTTTATAATCGAAAGCATTATACTTTTATTTAAACATAATTTTTTCAAGTATAAATTATAAATGTTGGACATTAGATTGTTTACTTTATTATATTAATAATTAATGAAAAAAATTTAGATGATCTGTGGTCCGTCGACGGAACACAATTTTTGTAGAGTAACTGGTATACTTTTTGCAATTTTATTGTTGCGTGCGCACTTCCGGCAACCAAGTTTAGTTGTTTTAAATGAACAGATACAACAGTTTAAACTTTATAAACATGTATATTTTTAGTAAAACTAAAGTACATGTAGAATTAGTGCTATAGCGGCTGAGTGATTGAAGGTGCTTGAGTCTTAATGGCTATGGTACATCTGCTATTGCTGATCTCTGGGCTCCCTTATAAATAATGAAGAAGCTTCTGGTTATTGTAGTCCATAGCCTTGCATTTCGTATATATTCTTGGAGTTTTTTTGATACTTGTTTTTGGTAAAAACAATCTCCAGGATGCAATTCGATCCTAATTGCCAACACGTACAAAAACCTTAATAATGTATTTCACTCGACCTCGGCACGCGCAATGTACTATTGTCTATTGCGATGTTTATTACGATGTTGTCGAGAAGTAGATAATTACACTCGAAAATGCATTCTAATCCTAATGCAACGAGATTCATAATAATATGTATCTACTATCTCGTGCCATGATCATTAATAAAATGTCTAACTCCCCGACACGTGTCATGGTCATGCTAATACTTATATATTAGCAATATTATATATAATATCATATATACTTATATTTAACAATATATCTCGTAGCCCATAACACAATTAATAAAAATTAATAGCCATTTGTACGGTCTTCGATATATTTACATGAAGTGTTTAGAAAATGGAAATAAGAATATCTCGTTTTTGGCTAGGAATTCAAAACATATGTTATCATTAAAAAAAAACCTAAAACACCGCACAATAATAAAAAGAGGTAAAAACAGATGGAATGTTTTTTTTCGTTAACATTAACATTCCCGGTGTTAATACGCGGTTAATATTTATACATGACATGTACATGGTATTATTATATACTTCAAACTTTTACTCGTATAAATAAATATACATATATAATATATGATTACTTCAAAACAGCATTAATCGACTGAGAAAATCAGTATGGCCAGTCGAACAATATTACTTCGGTTTTATGGTGTAATTTTATAGAAAAATGTGACGCAGAGACGTCTATAAATTAATCGCTGTTTGCACACGGTTTCAGATGGACATGCAATCTCTACTCGACGAGCAAATGCGCAGGAAATTGCTGGCTCCGCCGATGCAATCTTCGGCCACCGGTGCGCCCGAATTCGGTGGCGGAAACCAGCAAAAGTGTTCCGGTACCGGAGGGTTCCCGTCGATGTCGGCTTCGAGCTTGGGAAGTCTCGGGTCGTCGGGACTGATGAACTCGTTGTTGATGATCGCCGGCGGTGGAGGGAACGCAAACAGATGACACGGCAAACAACAACGTTTATACTATAATAAATAACGGTCGTGGTCCGTTTACCTTTGGACAGTAATATAATATTATAATAATGTAATATGTGTATAAAAATAGTGGATCGAGTTTGCGCATTAGTCATATCGCATCCAATCGACGTTTCGTACGGACGGACGACGGTTTAGGATTAATGTATTTTTTTTCTTTAATTTTCGATCCGGCGTTTAATTTACTGTCGTCTTACTTATAACACATTATAGCATGTATCATACCTATCAGTGAGATTTACGATCTCTCGTCCATCGTCGACCCAAATTCGCCCCGTGAATACTTGTTATACATCAATAATCAATAACAATCGCACTGGCAGTTTTTACTTCCAACGTCTGCGTCAAATTCACACAAATTTCTAACTATGAGATATTATAGGTACATATGATGTCTTCGGAATCGTTAACGTATTATGAGAGTCATATTCTAAAATTATTTTGGTCTCTGATCGTGTCAATCGTGTCATAGACCATTTTCCGGAAAGTTTATTAATGATTTGTACATAGTATGTATGGCGGTTCGTCTCGATTTAATGGTTTTTATATTATATTATTTTAGACTGCAGTAAAATTCTGCAAAAACTAGTACAAAATATTTATAACAAAAGTTACCTCACGTGAGCACACTCACCGATATGATACGTCATTATAATATATTACTATATTAGGTATAAAATGGAAAAGTCATAGGATTTGTCCGAATTATTACTTACACAATAAGATACTAAAAACTCGTTGAGAATTTTCAGAGATGAATGTAAAACTCTTTCCGTATATTTCCTTCGTTTAAAAAAAAAAAAAAACCAAAATAACCAATAATTATTTTATTTTTTTTTTTTTGAAAACTAAAAATTTAATAATCTGTTGCGTGCTAATATCATATTCAAGTCTAGGGTGTTATTTTAAATGAAAATTACAACTTTTAAGAACAATAATGTGTTTATTACGTATAAATAAAGTTCGTGTAACTGATACAAAAAGTGGCCGAGTGTTGTGAAGGCACTCAGGTCTTTGTGGCTCTGGTACATCTGCCCTTGCTGATCTCTAGGCTCCCTTATATTATATGAAGAAGCCTCTTGTCATTGTAGTCCATAACCTTTCATTTCGTATTTATTCTTGGAATCGTTTTCACACTTGTTTTATCGATAACAACAATCTCCAGGATGTCATCTGTTTCCAATTGTAAATTCGTGGAAATTCAATAATATATTTATTATCGACCTCGGCACACGATTGCTATTTTGATATGTTTATTATGATGTTTTTAAAACAAGATTCATAGAAATATGAATCTACTATCTTGTATATATTATAGACATATAATATATTATATTATTACATTAGGCCACACATATATATATATTACTATTGCTAATACTTCTAGCAATATTACATATACTTATATTTATTAACATGTCTTGTAGCCCATAACACCTCCCCGCAAAAAAAAAGGTTTATGTCTGCAAGACAGAAATCTTTACAATTTTTATATGTATGCAGTTACACTTCATTTACATTAATTACTTAATAATAATAAATGTTAGTGACATAAAATTTAAATCAATTAATTATATAATAAAATATGTTAGTATAATTTTGATTTCCTTTATAAAATATAAAAATCCTTCACCTTAATAATTATTACATAAATAAATCTGTGAACAATTAACGTTATTATACATATATGTTACATTTAATAATTTTGTATTTTCCTAAATAACTGGATATTATATTCCCAATTTTTTTATTAACAACTCTTAAACCATTTTTTTTTTTTTACTATCTATTAATTATTCCTCAATATCATTAAATATCTGTCACCCTTACTAATTATTTATCAGTATTATTAATTATTATTTTATAGTTATTATTATTATTATTATCCTATCGTGGTGATGGTGGAGCAGTAAATGGTATTTCGTCAAAAAGTTCCGCACTATTATTTTCTCTCCTTATAGGTGTTCTATATTTAACCAATTTCCTAGGTATATCTGTAATCTGACGATCGCTAATGTACCGACATTTTATTAATATATACATAACTATTATTAATATAATGGATAATATAGCTAAACCTATTGTTGCATATAATAGATTCGAATGAATGAATTGATGTTTTTGAGTTTGTTCTCTTATTATTTCATTATCAATCATCTGTTGTACCTCATCGAGAGATTTAGATACACTATGTAAATCTGTTAATTGTATATCTGTTTCGTTATTCCATTTTTCGTTTATTGTATAATTATGTATGTGTTCAGGTATTTTGTCCAATAAATTTGTCATTTTAGTTACAGGTACAAAATCTTTGTATTTTGTATTTGAAACTTCTTCTATTGCATTTAATACTGCATCTCGCGTAAATATTCGACAACTCGTATCTATTATAGCTATTTCTCCTGAGGTTTTCACTTCTTGAGTAAATGGTTCCATTACATCGTCACATCCTACTGTCAAAACATCGTGTCCTACATGAATCCAAGTGTTTTTCTTGTAAAGTCTATGATATATATTTTCATGTAACGTAAATTTTTTAACCACACATTTATTCGGTGTTTTGTCTGCTCCTTTGAATAATTGTACCTCACACGGTTGATGACTATTAGCTTCCTGTATCGGCTGTGGTAGTTTACATATTTTGTATATAGTTAATTCTGTGCATTCACTTATCTGTTTATCTGAATAAGTAGTAAATTTCTTTCTATCTTTAGTTATTGCAATATATTCATATGTAAGTGAAGTAACATACCATCCAATTATTCCTCTTTCCATATGATACATAAGTTTAGGTATTAAATTAAATAGTGTAAATTCTATATCCATAATCAATGGTATTCTTGTGATAAACACCAATCTTTCGTTTTCATAATATACGCTCAATTTTGCTATTTTTGAAAATTCACTTATCTCTGATGGTTTTGTTCCTACAGGGATGTTTAAGTTACTTCTAAAATATTGTTTTGCTGTCTTAGCGTTTCTGCAATTTCTTGAGGTGTCATAAGACTTGGATGTATTATTCCTCCTCTTGTGACTGTAATTATTTGTTCTAATGTTGAAGTTTCATATGCATATTGATTAGTTAATATTGTATATAAATTATGTACTTCATCTGCCAATAATAAATCTAAAATATCGTCAGTTTTGTTTTGTATTTGTAATAATCGTTTATGTAATTGTTGTTCTTTATTTGATACATCTTTGTATAACTCCTCAGTACGATTTATTGTGTTAGCTATTTTCTTGACAACTGTTTTTACTACTGTTGTTTGTGTTTTCATTATGTGCAAAATATTAGTTCCTGTTTCCTCCGTTTTTTGAATTGCTTCCCTAGTTTTCTTAACACATTTATCATCACACACACCAAATAATGTATACATAACATTGTCTATAATATTTATTAATCCCCTTTTTTGTCTTTGATTACTAATATCTTGATCAGTATTTTGACCTTCTAATGACAAATACATTCTTTCCTTTTGATTAGTTACGTATTTCATCATATAAATCGGTTATTACTATTTGATATTTTCCACATAAATCTATATGACTCTTATCAGTACATATGTTTGTTATATTTTTCATTTTCTTTCCTAATATTTCATATTTTGTGTTGTATTCTTTTAGTGAGAAATAAGTAATGAGTTTATACTCTGCTCCTATTACTCTAACAGGACCTAAGTTTTCATAGTGTAAACCCTTGTCTTGCTCATACGGTATATATGTATAATAATCTGATGAATTTATTTCATTAGCATTGCTTAATCCAACCATCATCACCAATCTAAAATTAAAAAAGATTAATTTTCTAAAAATAAAATTATTTTCCCTATGGTAATTTTTCTATTAATATTTTATATGTAATTTTTTCCAAAAGTTTATCAAACAAGCATTTTGTTAGTATCACATCGGCACGAGGATCATGAGCATGGGTTATCTTATGATCTATATTACAAACCAGCACATGACTTTCAAATAAGTTTAACAATCGTTCATTTTTTTCATAACTGCCTAACGCAATTTCTGCGATAGTGCTCTTATTAATTTGTAATAATTGCAAAGAAATTTGTCGGTTATTATTACAATTATAAGCTCTTATATTTAAAATTGGTTGATGTATGTCTAGACGGTTTAAAAGGAACATATCCATGTCACCATTCCAGAAAACAAAGGCTGTTTTTTGTTCCCCCCGATTAATATAATTTAATATAGTTTTTCTGTTTAAATTATTGATAGCAGAACAACTATTTTCATTAATTTGTGACAAGTAAATATTCACTTTGGTGGATGGCCAACCAAAAAATTTCTTTACATTATTAACCGCCCAACCTTGCTCATACTTAGTAATAGGACGGACCTCATTGTTAGTTATCAACAAGGGCCATCCTTCTAATTTAACTATTTTGCTCTGATAATTGTCCGTAATTGCCCCGCAAATTAATACGTGATTGTTTTTTCTTAAAATTGTAAATTCAAAATCCAAAATAGTAAAATTTTATATGTTTTGTTTCTAACATTTTATTGGTGGTTTATTAAAATTATTTCGCTGTGAATAATTATTTGTTCGTGTCTGGTAATTCGATTTATTAAAATTATTTGGTTGAAAATTCTTGGAGTAATTATTCATATTATTATATTTTGCATTATTTGTACGTTGAAAATCATTATTATTCTGTCGTGAATAATTATAATTACCTCTATTATTAGAAAAATCGTTCTTGTACCTAGAATTTTCTCTCTCTGAATTATACTCTACCTCTTCTTCTTTTGCCAATTGCTTAGCTAGCTACCTATAAAGTTTTAGGATTTCGTGCTTTTACAATTGTTCTTATAGGACTTATTAATCCTTTTATAAAAATATTTAATGTTTGTTCTTTTAAAGTCTCGTGTATTACTCTTGCTTCCGCTTCTTCTTTGTTAAGCGTACATGCAGTACATAATTTGTAATATAGTTTTTCTACTTTATGACAATAGTCATTAACATCCTCATCATTACGTATTTTAATAGAATTTAACTGTATTTGTAAACTTGAAGCTGTTGTCGTATCTTCAAAAGCATCTGTTAAATAACTCTTAATATATATCAACTTAGTTACATTTTTATATTTTATCATTTCCAAGGCTCTACCCGATAACCTAATAGTTATGTATTTAACCAAGGTTGGTGCATTTTTCTCTTCAACCAAATTTACTGCCATATCACATGCATTTATGAATGGATATATATCATCTTCTCCTGTACATAAAGGTATTAGCTTAAATGCTTCTTCCAATCTTATGGTAACCATTTTCTTTACACGTGATTTCCTTTCGTATGTTAACTCAGTGTGTTCAAAAGTGTCCGTAACTTTGCTACGTGTGATTTTCTTGTTATCTAAACTTGAGCTTCTAATTAAATTGCTTTTTATATTCGCTTTATGGAGTTCACTTGTACTTCTAAAAATACTAGGGCGTTCTTTTGGGCTTTCAGTAGGGCTAGGGTTTTTACTAGGGCTTCCCAAATCAATCAACTGTTGGGTTTTGTTCAATATTTCCAAACTCAAATCTATAGACATCTTGTTCGATGGACTAGCTACTTCCAAAGGAGATGTACCTATGTTCTCCATAAATTTCCTTCGCACTCGTTTGATACGTTTTAAATCAACAATAATAATATAACTCATATATATATATATATATACATATGTCCTTTAATAATCAATAATAATAATTCTCAATAATATATGCTCTTTAATAAGTTCACAATAATAATTCTCAATAATACATGGTCTTTAATAATCTCAATAAATTCAATAATATGCTTCAATAATAACTCAAATAATTCAATACGCCCTCAAAATAATATAATAATCACAATATCTCAATATAATATACCCTTTAATAATCTCAATAAAAAAAAAATCAATAATATGCCCTTTAAAATAAAAAAAAAATTTCCATAACCTACTTATATATATTCAGTTTCTTAAATGCTACTTTATACTTTTGTAGCATATATTATTATGTAATAAATTAATTAACTGTTCACTTACAATAATGCTATGTTCTTCGATGTTGTCATCTTGTCTGATATACTGCAACGTTGTTCCTTACTATTGGTTTTCTCTTCTGGAGTTATCAGGGAAGAAAGTGATCAAGTCTTCCTTATTGATGATAGCCTTTGACGGTTACCTCCTTGAAAAGTGAATCCTACCGACTGCGCCAAATTGTTGCGTGCCAATATCAGATCCAAGTCCAGGGTGTTATTTTAAATGAAAATTACAACTTTTAAGAACAATAATGTATTTATTACGTATAAATAAAGTTCATGTAACTGATACAAAAAGTGGCCGAGTGTTGTGAAGGTGCTCAGGTCTCTGTGGCTCTGGTACATCCCCGTTGTTACTCTCTGGGCTCCCTTATACATCATTTTGATTCCTTGTTATGACAATTCGAAGCCTTGCGTGTATCCTTGTACTTGTTATTGTAAAAGAGCATCCGCATTCAATAATACATTACAATATTACGTTCTAATTGCTATGCGAAAATATGTTGTTGAGAAGTAGATGACCACACTCGAAAATGCATTCTAATCCTAATGCAACGAGATTCATAATAATGTGCATCTACTATTCCGTGTTATGATCATTAACAGTATGTGCAACTCTCTGACACATGTCATGGTCATGCTAATAGGTACTTATCCTTGATATCTCGACGCCCATAACAAAACTAAAAATTGAATAATCTTACCAAGACGTATGTAATAGTGAAAATGTATTATTTATGACACAAATTGCAACGTATTTATTATTTTAAAATTTAATTTTAATAATCACGCAAAACGTTTTTTACTCTGTTAAACGTATACTGTATATTGTGTAAATAATAATATATTTTGGACGTATCCGTGATATTTACTGCCCATTTTGATCCTATAAACTTCTTTGCCCAATATTGTACTGTTGCGTGCACACTTCCAGCAATCAAGTTTTAAGTGTTTTTGAGTGAACAGTTGTAACAATTTATAATGATAACAATATGATATTTATTTAATATAAACTTAAGTACATGTAGAATCGTAGTATAGTGGCTAAGTGACATGGAGATGCTTAGGTCTTAACGGCTATAAAGTACATCTCTGTTGCTGCTCTCTGGCTCCCTTATACATGGAATCAGTTGCCTCGTATTCTGCAGGTATTCTTGGAGTGTGTGAAAATTGTGATTGTAAATAGCAATTTCGATAATGCATTTTGATTTTTAATCTACGAAACGTGTTCATTGTGCATTGTGGAGTCTATTCTCCAAAATAGTGACCTCAATGATGCATTTCAATCGACCTTGAGCGCAATGCACTATTGCAATGTGTTATGATATATACCTATACTTTAAGTTTCGTAGCTCACAACAGTACTTATTGGGTATAGGTGAATTGTACTTAAATGATTAACTAATATGATATATTTTATATACTTGTTGTATTATTCACTACTTTATAAATGGTATACAAAATCAAGTCGTATACACAAAACTAGAAACTATACTATTATATTATGAATATATATTATAGAACTGTTGTATTAATGATTATTGATATTTAAAATTGTACCTTACACTTTATTGTAAGAATGATGTATAGTATTAAGAGCACGTTCACCATAATGTTTATAACCAATTATCTATTGTATTGTAAAAAAAAAAAATTGACATCATATAATCACACATTATTCATCAATAAATGTACCTACCTACCTACCAACCAACTTGTTTTTGTATACTTAAAAAAATAATAATATTTTTTTATCTAAATAAAATTGTTTGTATGGACATTTTTTTTTATTATTTATACTAGTATTATATTAGTATTATATAGGTACTTGTTTTCTATTCTATATAAATTACGTTAAAATTGTGATATAGTTTTGAATGAAAAAATAACTATTGTAGGTTTAAATCATCAATTTTATTAAAATTTAAATATTTATTAAAACACTGTATTAATTTGTACCAAGGTTTTTGGGCTTTAGTAAAAACTACTTAACAAAGAATCTAGTAGAATTTAAATTTTTTAATAATTTTAATCAACACTTAAAAAAAAAAATGTAAATATAACTTATAAATAGGTTGTTATAAAATAAGAGTCAAAATATTTCAGAAATAATTATTTGTATAGAAAATGCAAATTTAAACATTTGGTAATAATTTAAAACATCAGCCACTGCAGATTCATTTTTGCATAAAATAATATAACAAAATCGATTTCAACTAAACATTTTCAGTTTTCCTTATTTTGTTTTTACAAATTATTTATTCAAAAAAATACAAAATTTTTTATTTTTGAATCCTCAAAGTATGTACAAAATAGAATAACCTTTATACCCTAAAGGATATTAAAGTGTTGTCATAAATTAATCAGTAGAAACTTTCTATAAATATTAAATTGAAAGGAATTTATAAAATTAGTATTACTTTTTGTGGTATTTATAAATTAAGATTTTAACTATAAAAATATAAGTTTAGTTCAATGTTATTCAGACCTGTAATATAGACCTTTCCTTATAAACCAAAAAAAGCTATTTTCCCTCTATTAGATATGACCCTGATTTTTTGAGTTTACTTTACACCAGTTAAAACATATTTTTCAAAATTTAAATTGTTAATTTATTATTTAGTACATATTAAAAATCATTAAATTAAAAAGATGTAAAATGTCTTATCCTCTCATAACAACTTAATGGTAACCTATTACACAACTATAGATGTAAATATTGAGTTTGTATTTTAATAAACCTAGTTTGTTAGTTGCTACTATCTATTAAAAATCCATAGTTTGTAAGTTTTACAAAAAAAACTGTCAATTATACTAAAATAGTAAAATTTAGCTACCTGCGAGTATTAGAACAATGTATTTAATTAAAAATGTTCTAATACAAGTTAAAAATTTAAAAAAAAAAAATCACTTATTTAAATATTTACATATTATACTAAAGTACAATAAGCAAAAATAAAATTGTTTATAAACAAAAGTTTATTCAATAAAATAATGCATATTATAAAGTAATATAATCTACAAAAAAGTTTTTTTCTTTAGTAACTAATAATTTTTTTTTTAATTAATTATTGGTCAGATAATTTTTTAAGAAATCAAAGCATTGATGCCTTCTTTTAATGTATCTTTTTATAAATGTCAAATTTAGTTACTTAGATACATAATACATAATTTTCAAAGAACATTTGCTTTAAGTTATATTTATAAATAGGTACCTGTTGTTTTTATTCAGATTTTTATCGAGAAAATTAACTTCTTAATAAATTTATTCCACCTCACATATAAATATAGTTAATAATGACTAAGGTCTCAACAACTCTAAATTGGATCAAAATCAGATCAATAATGAATCTAATGAAGAATCTTTACCATGCTTTGTTTTTCGTGAGAATTTAAATTTTAGACAATTTACATTTTATTAAGTATTTATAAAAAAAAAAATTTTTAAAAATGGCATATTCATAACTTTAAAAATTTGCAAATTAAATGTATATAACATTGTATTTTATAAAATGATGTCTCATAGACTATATTAATGCTATATAAAACTGAAAAATATGATTAATTATTTTTTACATAGTTACAGATATTTATAACACGATAAGAATTAATATATAAATTTATAAATATTATGTTAATATAATTCATAAATCAGATGGAAAAAATTGAAAGAATGTATATAATCATTATAAAACTTTGATTAGCTTAAAATTAATTTAATTAAAAAAAAAACAAGCTGCAAAATCTATAAGTTAAACCAACACAATTAATAAAAATAAAAATGAATTTTGTTTATTTAATTTTAGTAAGTTTAATACATAACATAATTTGTAAATTATATTAATAACTAATCTCTGGAGATACAAAAATATAATGAAATTATTTTGAAAACTCCTTACTCAAGTCTTTTATTTATGAATATTAAGTAGTAAACAATAAAATTTTTACTAATTTTTGTTTAATTAAAATATAAATAAATTTTATTTTTTTAATATTATTTATTTTTTAAATTATTTAACTTTCGATTTAAAAATATTAATTTTAATTCAGCATACAGTATATCATGCAATTTTTATGTATCATTAATTATTTTCTATTAAAAAAAGTTAATAATTTATAATATCTTTTAAAGGAAAAATGTATTTTTATAATTTATTTATAATGCAAAAATATAAATATTATTGTAAAAATAAATAAAGAGATTTTATAATAATGTATAGATGATCATAAACAAATATTTTTAAGATATTTTAATTTATCAAAAAATATTAATTTATCATTCAAACATAATTTTGCTATTTGGAATTGTAATAGTGACTTTACATCTACATACCAAAATTTACAACATGAAAAATTTAATCTTAAAAATACTGGATTAATATTTTTATACGCAAGTGCAAATATTTACAAAAAAAAAAAAAAAACCTAAACTATTTTATTAAACTATTCTAGAAAGTCAATGTTTTCATATAGATATCTATAATATACAAATATTTACAGTTCCTACATGTTAAAAAAATAATACTCAAGTATACACAAGATAAGAAATATATTATATATTATGTGTATGTTTTATTACAATTATTTACACAATATGGTATGATATCTACTCATCTTTTTTTATTAACATTACATTCTTACTTTATTAAAAAAATTAAAAATATTATAAACACAATAGTAATGAACACAATTTCTTGTTATAATTTACTGATAAAAACATTGATGATATAATTTTATTCTTTAATAAAATTTTAAAATTAATAATTTCTTTTACATATCAAAAAACAAGTAGATTTTAAAACAGACGAGAATTAAAAAAAATACTAATACTCATAATATCATTTAGCACTTTAATTAGATACTCGGTTAATAGTATAACAATGTTTATATTACATTAATTTTTATAAAAATTTTATATTTTATTATTCAAATTTGTGCAATTGAATAATAATAATGAAGAATTAAATTTTATCTCAGGAAAAAAGAAAACAAATTTTTGTAACTTGGTACACTTACAAAATTTACAAACACATTATTGCATAAAGAATATTGAACAATTATATTTGGGGGGACTATTTAAGAGTGAAAGTCAAACCATTGTTTTTATTTATCCTGGTTATATTAAATTTTTACTTTCTAAGCTAATTAGTTTTACATTAAATTCATTGCTGTTATTATCTTTATATGATATTACATAAATTTAATCTTAACTAGCTTAATTGTAATTTTTTTATCAAACTAAAGTCTATGGTAGTACGAGTCTATTCTAGAATACTATTATGGGTTCCTTTGTTAATATGCAAATATTGTTAAACTTAAGTTGTAGACAAATTAAATGTTTCTTAGAGATTATTTTAGTTGATGCAGTTGTCCAAGGAATATTGTCATCAATTCTGACTTGTTCTAAAATATCCTTTTTATGATTTGCAGAACGCCACTCACATAATTTATTGATACGACATCTATTTCTATAAAAATAGTTAAATAAATAATTAATAATGTGTAAATAATATTATAATAACTAAGGCTCAGAAGTTGATAACTTTTTAATTATAGTTTAAACCTCTTGGTCAATTTTTCTCATTGCCTCTTAGTCTTAGTCCAAGCTAATAATGTGTTTTAGTACATCAACTTATGAATCCTAATTATAACAATCTAAATCATATAGTGTTGATTACAATATGATATCATATTGATGGATCATGGAATAACATTGCTTTTGGAATACATACCAATTTTAAGATAATAGACATTCATTATACAATAATTTTTCTGCCAAAATCTGTCCTCTTCCTGAAAATATAAAATAATTCAATATTATTTTAATTTAAAAAACTAATTAAACATTATTATTCATAACATTTATAAAATGGAAAATTCTAGTTTAACTTAAAAATAAGTGCCATTAAAAAAAAAAAAAATTTAAGTAAGAATTAAACTTTAGCACATTTTAATTATTATTTATTGATACTATGGACTTCATAATGAAATGTAAATTCGATCCCAATATATAGGTATTTATTTTAACTACCTATTTGTTTAATTACCTTCATAATTATGAAGTAAATTTGCAAATTAAAAATGTATAATATATAATATTCAAAGTAGTATAAATGTCTTACCTTTGAAACATAAAACATACACGGGTATTCAAATTGAAAAGTTGTTTTAATATTGTCATAAGATTTAAGCATGGAATAAACTACAAAAAATTAATGAGTTCAGGCGTTATTTACAGCTTTAAGTAAATTTTTTCATCTTTCTAGTAAACTGGAAAACAAAATGCAAAACACCATAAAATGTATGATTAGAATTAAAAATACGAATATTCCTGGATTTAAATTCACTTTAATACCCATAGTGTCAACATTTTGAATAAGAGTAGATGTATTGTTCACTTTAGCACACAGCTCTCGAAATAACTTACCTATACTTTGATTTAGCCAAAACATTCAGCAGTCGGACCAACACGTTCTAATCCTGAATCTATCTCAATCAATCTCTTAGTCTTTTGCATCGAATGATCGTTATTTTTTAGAAACTTTGTTTCTAAATCTTTTGTCAATACCGGAGGGCGGAGAGCACCGATAACACAAATCAAAATGATAATGTCTAATTCTCGATGCTTCAATTCAATAGGTCGACCAAATCTCAAAACACTAACGCGTCGTTAAGTCAAACTTTATATCAACAATCTGTACCGACACCACCGGAACACCAACATTCCAGTTCAATACTTAAGTCTAATAGTACAGCAGTTAGTAGTTACCGACATTTTCATTATTTTCAACGACACTGGCGTGTGGCGCGTATTGTTTATCTATTATCACGCCGAGACCGCAACCACTGCATGTTGGGCGTTTAGTACATGTATCGAGCGTACCCGCGTTCGGGTGACCACATCTGTCGAGTGATAACGACGAGCATTGTTACCAGAGGGCATATTACAAAACCGTCTGTGCGGTAATAACTACAACAACGATTACCGCAACGACGGTTGATAACGCGCGCATTTGGCCCTTAACGACTGACGAGCCGCGGCGTCCGTGAACCTCGACTCCACCGACGACGACAACCGCAACGACTAGCTAACCGACGCCGAGCCGTTTACCGCCAATCGCGAGAACACTGCGCCGACAGATCGATCGCCTAGCCACCACCTATCGCTGACCGCCGTCGATAAAACGTCGCGAATCGCCCGAACACGTCGAAACGGTCTACTACGACGTGCGCACAGTCGTCGACGCTCGTAAATACGTAACGACAAACATGATGTCAGTATTATTATTTCGTCCCGTCGCCCGCTGAAACCGATCGATCGTCCGACGGATTTCCCGTCCCGCGCGCGAACCGATAGCGAATAGCGATTATTATTCGATCGGCGGCGGCCGACGCGTTTTTTCTCGCGCTCATCGTTTCAGACTCGCCACCGTCAAAATTCCTTGTCGTCGTGACATGTTTAACGCGGTACAATCATTACAGTCATTACACACGCACTACCACCGCCGTCACTGCAACACCAAAACAAACCGCCATCGGCGCATAACGGCCGACGTTTTCAGTCGTCCCGTGTAAGAGCGAATCGGTCAGGGCGATTGTTTTCTTTTTTCGTCGCCATACCACCCAGCGATCGACCGAGGAACTCGACGCTCTAACGCGTGTCTGGTAACATTTTTTCCGCCACAATGGCGTTCAACGACTCCGCTCCAGTGTTCGCCAAGGGAAATCCGATCGGCGTCTCGAACAGACACACCTGCAAGATGCGAAATAAAAGAATGTGGAAGTCATTACGCGCGCACATCTTGTCGCGTCGAGAGAAGGACAAACAAGGTGCGTTTCCGATTTTTAACAACCCTCGTAATCGGTTCATTTCTTCGCTCACGTAATACAACGATAATATGCTTAATTAATTAAAAACACAAACATGAATTACAAAATATGAGTTATAGGCTATTCATTGTTTAATAATTTTAAACTGTTGACAGCCAATATACTTTTGTTTAATCGTTCTAATGTAACTAGTATTATTGGATTTAAACATACTCAGTTGACTAGGATTTTTTTTCTATCTAATTTTTAAATTTCATTGCAAGATTATTAAAAATATGTTATAGTAAAATTAATTTTAATGTTTGAAGTATTCTTGATTTTAATCTGTGTTTAAATGATATTTATTAGGCAGACATTAATTGTGTTAAAGCTATTGTATTTATAGCACTATATCTACAAAGTTAACAGAAAGAGATTGATAATAATTTAAAGAAAAATTGAATATAGTCTCAAATAAATAAGATTTTTAAATAAAAAACAAATTATTGGTATATAATGTGTTTTTTTATTTGTTTCTTAGCTGAAATCGATGCTGAAATTTTGAGAAAAAAAAAATGCGCAGAAGATCTGAAAATACAAGAAAATAAATTATCTTTAGCACAAATTAATGGTCGTTTAACAGAACTACGAGACAAACGTGATGTTCTTGAAGAAGAAAAACGTGAACTCCTGAATCAGAAACAAACTATTATAAATACTGTTATAGCAGTACCTGAGCCTAAGTGGTATATTTATACTATCAAATGTATATTTTTGTAAATTGATCATTAGGTATTATTAATCTATTATTCTGTAGGTCATATATTTATTTTTTTTGTTTTTCAGTGCAAACTATGATCGTAAATTAGTTACGAAAATCAAATTTAAAAGTAGTATAGTTTCAAGTATATCAATACTTGATAATCAACAACAACAACAACAACCACCACCACAGCAACAGCAGTTATTAGATTTGATGAAAACAGAACCTTGTATGGAATCTCCTCCAACTCCTCTTTTAGAAAAAGAATTCAGCCCAGCCTCACAACCTATTGTAATACCTACAGATATTAAAGGAAGTGACAAATCAAATTATTGGATAATACATCAACCAAATTAAATGTTATTTCAATAATAATTACTAAAACTTTAAGAAAACATTTGTCACTGTATTGCAGTCCATATTTTTTTTAAATTTATTTTTACAATGCAAATTTTATTTTTTAAATTTTGGCATTTTAATTTGTAACATATATTTCCTTTTTATCTATCTAATTTATTTTATATTATTGAAAATCACTATTAGTACTTATTATGTCTCAATCAACAAATGGTAATTTATAATTTAATTCACTGCCTCTTTTATTATTTATAATAGATATTTTACAATTATTTTTTTTCTTGTATGATTTAATAACATAATTAAAATGTAATTTGTAAAATGTCAATATATTTTAAAGGGTTATGTATTGGTTAATTTCCATTATTATAATTTACAATCTTAGCTTTTGTCTTATCTATTAATTTATTAAGATCTTCAACTTTTCCAGCAATGTTGCATTATTATTTTTTTATTTTAAGTTATTATTCATGAATTCGTGATCATCTGAATTTGTATTTTTTTTTAACAAAGTTGTTAATCAAATTTCAAATATTTTACCATGAATAAATATTTTTATATTCAAATTGTTATTAAATATATTATATTTATTTAGTATAAGATAACCATAAGTTGTTCATTAAAATTGTCGTCTTTAGTGTAATAGACTGATATTATAAAAACATTCAATTTACAAATATTAATTTTTACTAAATATGTTTTTGAATGAAATAAAAAAAAAAAAAAACTGTTACGTTTAAAAGTCATAATTTTTAGATTTCATTGTAATGTGATGATGGATTAATTAGTAGTTTTGATAAAAAATTTACAAAATTTTTTTTTTGTTTTTCATATATATTTTTTTTTTTTTTTTTTGAATGCTACCTGTTAAATAAACTATATTAAACTGTGGTTTGTTGTTAATATTTTTAGCTCTCTTAGATTTTGTGCATAGCTCTCTATTTTACTCAATTTAGTACAGAAATGATTTAAATTAACATAAATTACCAGTTCTGTACTTACCGTATTTCGGTGAAATATAATATGATATATTTTTTCTAATCTAAAATATTTATTACTTATTCACCACATTTCATTGCTAAATATGAATAATATATTGAAAAATTTAAAAATTTTTGTTTAAAGATATTGCTACAAACTGTTGATTACATCTAAAATTATAAAAATTATTTTGTTTTGTTTAACAATTGATATAAATAAATTTTAACAAACAATATTGTATTGCTATTGGTTAAATTATTTTTTGATTTGTATATTATAAATATTTTTGTTTTAAATTATATTATTGAAAAAAACGAAATTTATTTTAATAATAAATATTTGTTAATGTTTATGATATTTTAAATTATTTTTAAGAAGTAAATTTAATATGAATAAATTATAAATAATACTCATGAAAATTTGTATATTTTTTACAAACTTGTTTTTGTTGAAAAAACAATAAACAAATTGCGATAAATACACTCTTTGAGCTTTATACATATTTTTTGAGATATACATGCTCTATACATTTTATAAAAAAATCATTTGCAATTATATAATAATACCTAAAAATATTTATATTATTTATATATTTTATTATTGTCAAATTAATGAATAATATCTATTAATAACTAAGCAATAACTAATATGTAAAACTTGTCTATTTGCAACTGTTGATAAATACTGGAAAAATTAATTCTATTCTCAGTTTAGATACTCATAATTCGAGTCATTTGGAGTAGTTAGATTAAATATTCAAATACTAAACAAAAACATTATCATGAATAATTATTTGAATATTCCACAAGAATAGTATTGATAAATAATAGAAAACTTTTTTTAATTATTGTTTGTTCCCAAATATAGATCATGTAAAAATGATATTTGTTTATAAGAAAGTTTAAAATAATAGTTTATGTTAAAATTAATAACTTATAATTATTTATAATTTACAAAATTAAAATTTTTAGTATTAAAGATGTAAATTTAATTTTAAAGCTATTAGAGTAGAAAATTTTAAATATCTATTAAGAATTTATTATGTGTGGAATGTCTATGTCTATAGATTAAGTAACATCGAAAAAACTGTTCATTGGTATAAATAATATTTTAAATGCACTTTAAATGTACTTATTTAACCTACTAATTTATTGGAAAAAATAATCGCTCAAAGAGAATGATTTTTTCAAGTAATGTCAGCAATTCAATATAAATTTGTACTCAATAACATATTTATGAATTCTTGTTGGAAAGATATTTTTATTTTAAGGCTTGTTAAATAAAAAATATGTTTTTTTACACTATCTAGAAAAGAATCTAATAATCTCATAAAGGAATTTAACTTATTGTAGAAAAAACTATACTTATGACCTTATATATTAACAAAATTAGTCTTAATCTTAATTGAATATTAATTACACAGATGTGTCAATGGAAATGATTAAGGTTTTTTAAATAATTGTATTTTGATAAAAGAATTGCCCAACAAGGATTCGTTACCTAGGTATTATATTTGATAACAATTTATGATGGAATTTCTTATCCTTAAAATTCATTAAGGAAGCTTCGTGTAATACATTATGCATTTTATAAAATAAAATCATAAACGGCTTAGTAGGTACCTAATCAAACATTGCATGTCATACATTTTTCCCCACTCCTGGTAATCATTCACTGTTAGTATGAGGTGAAATAGCTGATATTATACAAAACAAATTACAAGTAAATCAGAATAAAATTATGTGTATCTGTTTGAATTAGTTTTCTTTAAACATATCTAAAGGCAAAATTAAAGTTATTTTGATATTTTCTAACAAAATGTCTTATCAAATAATAAGAGTTTTTAAGAGTCTTGTTAAAGATTATAATAATTAAATCTACAGAGGTAAGAGGAAAGCAGATTTAATAATGTTTCAGTAAAATACACATAGGTCTTTATGGAAATCTTTTATATTAAATATTTAGAGCTTATTTATCTTAATTCCACGTCAATATAAGAAAAATGTTTACTGTACTTAAAATAATCCTAACAAAGTTAACTACATTTCGTGGTTTTTGATATAAGTTTTAGTTCTTTTCTACGTTAAGCCATTTAAACATATAAGCTTATGTGTCTTCATTGCAATACTATAGATTTTTATCTTTCTTGAACCTGAATACCTGAATATCTCTATATTGTACAGTGTACACACTTTGTTAAATATACATATAATAATCTCCATTTTTTTTTTTTTTTTTTGATCGATCACTTTTTTGAATCTTTCAATATATTACTTTCTATCTCTAATAGTCTAATACAAAAAAATTGGATAAAATAGATATTTGTGTAAAGTTATTTGTACATTATTTCTGTTTTAATGTATTTTGGTAATCAATTAAAAAAAAAATTCAGAATACAGCCTAAATATTTTTGGGAAAACCATTAAAGGTTAGTATGCTTAAAATTAAAAATATGAATATGTCCATATCAATAAAAATATTTGAATACTTTCAAAAATACAGTACTGATAATATGAAATTAATATTATCCTAAAATATGAGTAATATTTTAAAACTTTAATTCACTGATTTAACTTCCACTGTATGAAATAATAGAATAATTTAAAAATTATAATATTACATTGATACTGACAATAATTATTCAAATTCAGAATGATTATTTAAAAAAATAAATAAAAATATCATAACATATTTTACTTATTATGTGGTAATGCTCAAGAGTCAAGATAATATATTATATTCACAAGAATTCTAGTGATAGGAAGTATCAGGAATGATACAATCTAATAATTATGAAAATTGTCATTCAGTCTGTATAGAAAGAAGTTTCATTTAGAATGTTATCTTATACCGGATATAGTTTAAATACCACCAGACAATACAAAATATTTAAACATAACTTTATAGTAATCTATTAACACGTTTTAATATCATGACCTTGTAACAAAATAAGAAAACCAAGAAATAAGATAGGTGATATATCTTATAAACTAATAGATAAAAATAAAAAACTATTTTAATTTAGTTCTTTAGTCTAATTGTCTATTTCATATTTAAAAATTTTGTTGATCGTGTTAGGTATATTAAAGACTTATATGATATTTCATAATCATTAAATACCTTTATTACAACTTGAAATTGATATAAAATTAATAGTCAATAATAAAAATTAAATTTACCTAGTACATTTAAATAATATTTGTGATTATGTAGTAATTAGTTTTTATTTTATTTGAAATACTATAATGTTATCAAAACAAAAATTATTAGCTTCAATAGTGTATTGGTATTGTAATTTATTGTTGACGGCGAGACAATAATAGTATAAACAAACAATAAAATAATTATAAAACTAAGGTTAATTAGATAACTAATTATTTTATAATGTATATTACTGTGGTCATGCATCTTGAAAAAAATTATTTAATTTGACTCGTTTTTTTGAACGAAGTATAAAATAATATTCATTGAATGGTATTAAAAGATAATTAAAATAAAATTAAAAATAATATCAATTGACATCATTATTTTAAATAATGGTATAAAGTATAAACCAAAAAGTTTTTATATAAAACTAAGAAATGTTAAAAAAAAAAAAAATCAGAAAAGTTTCAATATTTTGTAGTAGTTATAATAGTCAATTATAGAAGCTGTTCTCAGTTGGTTGAAGCTGTAGTAGGTGGTGGTGTAGTAGATAAATTAGTTTTTGAATTTCCTTGCTGTTGATTAGGTTCTGGAGGTGGCGCAACAATGGGTATAGCCAGATTGACCCGTCTTGGGGGAGGTTGTTGTTGAGGCTGTTGCTGTGGTTGATAGTAAGTAGTCATGAAAGTTTCCTAAAATAACAATAATAACTCAATACATGATAGTTTTTTTTTTTTTTTGAAATTATACAAATTTTTTTATAAATTAAATAAGATTTAATATTAAAAATAGTGCTTATAACATATTTTAAATTAAAGTCAATGATAAACTTACTGGTTGTTGCAAAGATTGTGTTCCAGATGGTGGCGAAGTTACACCTGTAGCACCTGTTGGTACTGGTTGGTAAACAGCTGCTTGTGCTGCAAGCATCTGAAGAGCAGCTGCAGCAGCTGCTGCTGCTGCTGCTGCATTCTGATCATCAGCACTACCAGCTGTTGGACCCGGTGCAACTCCAGTTGCATATTGAGGTGTAGCATACATTTGATGATGGTACATGGATGGATCAGCTGCAGCCATGACCATCATACCAGTATTGTGATCAAGCACCATGCCGTGATGAGTATGTATTTGCTGCAAGGGTTGGTGGTACTGCTGTATTTGCATTGGTGGTGGTTGTTGATGAATTTGGATTGGTTGTTGCTGTTGTAATTGTTGAGGCGTAGGTTGCATTTGTTGTTGAGGTTGAATTTGTTGGTCTTGCATCACTATTCCATTTTGTTGCTGAGAAGCTGGAGGCTGTGACTGTGGTGTTTTAGATATTCCTCCAAAATTTAGTACTGGGTCAGGAAGCTCTCTGCGGCTTTGAACTGAGTAGCGTTTGGAGCTGCGTACAACTGGTGTAGGTGGTGCAGGTGACTCAATTTGTTGATTTTCGTTTTCATCTAAAATAGAAATATTTTGAATTATTATTAATTAATAATATATTAGTACAATGCTATAATTTTTAAGAGCTTACTAATATTCTTAAAGTAAATATATTAGTTTAAAAGAAAGTTTGGATTAAGATTAGACTCATGCATAAGTTGTATTTGACACAGATAGTTATAGTTATTGTTAAAAAGAATACTAAATTGCATCAATAATTTAATGGGTGTTATAAATTGTTGAAGAATACCTGAGAAACTTAAAAATGATACCATGCTTTATGTTGGAATACTTACACTGACGATTATTATAGTGTTGATAATGTCCGCTACCATGTTGTGTACGCCCTGTGCCAGCAGTATTAGGCACTACAGAATGATGTTGCTGATCATAGTTGTGTTGATTTGGACTGGATGAAGATGGAGGTATAGAACCCTTAGAAAAATATCTATCACGATTATATTGGTGCGAAGTATGATGTTGATGGAAATTACGGCTTCGAGAAGTTGATGGCGAAGAATGTTGGTGTTGCTGGTGATGTCCTGGGCTACCTTGACCACTATTAAAGTGCTGTTGCTTATAATTTTGATGTTGATGATGATTACTACTATTTTGTTGTGGTTTTCGGTTAAAAAAGTTTGAATTAGGCGTTGTTGAAGAAGAATCTCGATTTACTTGAGCACCTTTTTCTTTAGTAATTGAAGTCTCAGTTGAAGGTCGATTGAAATAGTTTTTATTGTTAGACGTTAAAGATGAAGAAGGCGCGCCGCCATTTTGCTGTTCTTGACGATTGTTTCGATTTGCAGGAGAAGTTGTATTATATTTTGAGGTTACTCGGGATGACGTAGTGTGGTTTCGAGCCTGACCAGTTTCTGCAACTGCAGCAATTGTCTTTTTTTCTTCATTTTGAACAGAAAGTGTTTTTGGTTGTTGTTCACGATTCTGGTTTGAGACTTCTGCAACTGCAGGAGATACAGTTGATGAACTAGGCTCTAATTTCTTTGCATTACCCAAAGCAGGAAATTCAGAGGTATAACCATCCGTTGTAGATTTCTTTAAATTTTTATTTGGACCACCAACACTGCGTCGAGCCATACCACCGCGTCTTACTTTCATAGACTGCTGTCCGCCAGCAGCACCAATGTAAGCTTTTGTGTCCTGCCAATTACGAGTATACTTGGTAGTTGCAGCTCGTCTAAAATAAAAGCAATTTTAATTATCAGTAATGGGTCTAAAAGTATATAAATAGTTTCTAAAATTAATTTACCCATATTTATGGTGACGTCGAGCTCGAGGTGCTTCCGACTCTTCCCTTATATCATATCCATATGAGGCCAGTAACTCATCACGACTTTTACGTGTCTGCTCGTTTTCATCATACATATCATGTGACCACTTATCTAAAGAATCTAAATCACGAGATTTTCTAGAACCTACACTAGGTTTTTTTGTCAATCCAACAGCAGTTACAGAAGTATCAGTGTCTTTTAATGTAGCAGCAACTTTAGATATCGCCAAGACTTTTTTAGTTGACATTGTTTTTCCTTCCTCAACTACTGAAGCAGTGTTTTCAGTTGCATCTACTGGGGTCACTGATTTTGGTTTTTTAATGCCTGTATGTCGTCTTCTAATGCGGCGACGACTAATAATTATAAAAATAAAATAATATAAATTTAATACCATACCAAATAGCATTATATTTTTAGTCACTACTCACTCGGAAACCACTCCATCTTCGTCTCCTGAATCTTCTTCATATCCATTATCTGATTCTGATCCTTCGGAGCTTGTTGTACTATAAGCCATACGGTCATCATGCTCATAAAATCTTCCACGTCTAGGTATGTACTGTGGATCATTAGTATCATCATCCACAGGTACAGGTACTGCAGGTTCAGTAGGTGCTAAAGCCTAAAATGAAATAACAACCAGAAAAAAAAATTATATTTAAAACTGATTAACAAATTATTATAGTATTAGAATAGAAATAATTGAATATGGAATAAAATTTAAGTTCAAGAAATATTTAATCACCATTTAGAAAAAACTAGACGGGTAATAAAAATACTTAATTACATAAAAAAAATAATTATGTAAGATAGTTAATTAAATCTGGAGACAGTGAAGATAAACTTCATCTAAATTAATACTAAGATGTCTTTACCTAACATAGTAAATGTATGTTAACAGTTCATATTAAGCTTTGATAGTTTTAATTTATCATAAACAAAAAATTATCTGTATTTATTCGATATTTCAAGCAAGTTATTAACACTTTTAAATTGCAATATTTTACAAAGGTATTCATGTTTTATTAGAAAATTTAAATAAATAATATATATTAAAAATTTACTAACCCAGAAAATTTTATTATCTTTAAGTTTGATAATAGATAAATTTACTATAGTATTAAAACTAACAAAACGCAACGTAAATTGCCAGTATACATTAGCTAAGATACATACTTTTGACAGACAACAACGTGATGTTTTCTTAAGAAAATTACTTTTTAAATTTTTTTTTTTATATCTTCAGAAAAATCAAAAGGTATTTTAAAGTTTAAAATTTGAGTTCAATAACATAAAATACTTAAATGGAACTTTTAACTCTGAGTACCTAGAGCAATTCATGTAGTGATTTTACAATATTTTTTTTTTTTTATGTGTACATAATAAGTAGTTGATAAAATGTTTTATTTTATAAAATCTTGATGGTAATTTTAGATAGAAAATAAAAATTTATACTTTTGAGAAGTCTAAAGTAAACCTTTTTTTTATAATCGGAAAAAACAAACAAAAAATAATAATGAATATAAATATACATTCATCTAAAAATTAAAATATGACCATTATCTCTCAGAATTATATTTTATATCCAATGATATATCAGTTAAAATTTAATACACTCATAATAGTGAATCACTTGATACCTAATGTACATCAAAGCGATACCAACTTGCCAATATTTTTTTTATACAAATTTAAACCTCATTATTAAAAATTTAATTTAATTAATCAAGAAACCATATTCAAAATTTGTCTTTAGAATTATACATCAGATTAACCATGACAGAGTATTCAATTAATATTGAAAAATTGGCTTTAGAGAAACAATGCCAATCACCAGATTAATTTTTTTTAAATCTAAATTTTAAATATAAGTAACCTAATCATTATAATTATAAAGGTAATTATACGTTAGTATAAATCTATGATGTACCTAATAATTTATGCATTATATAATATGTTTGTAATAAAACAAAATATAAATATTATCATTTTTTTTTCTTTTAGTGGCCCCAGGTTTTTTTATGAAAATGTCGATTGTCCTGCAAACTAAAAAAAGTTGGACCATCCTGGTGTATGTAATGTAAAATTATGTATATTAGATATATCAATTTAATGGTTTTAAATTTAAAGTGTTAATATGTATTCAATTATTGAAAAGAATATTTGATAGATACAGAATTTTGTAAAAATACACAACAAATACTATTAATAGCTGTGCTTAAAATAAATAAACAAAATAACTATAAAATATTAATTTAAATTATTATGCTCACATCTTTGTTTTCTTCATTATTGTCTTCTTCGCCATCACCTCGCTCTTCTTCTTGCTGTGAACAGCTCTCATCATTTGGAATATTTTCCTGTTGAATTACATCTTGAGGTTGTTCTTTTACAACACTATCTTCTTCATCATTAGTAATATACTCAACAGCATCTTCAAATCCACTACCAATTGTTGAATTAATTATTTCATCATACTCTGATTTTGATTTTATAGAGGTATCTAGATTTGTATCAGGGTTTTCATTGACTACAATTTCTTCTTCAATCTTAGATGTTGCAGGTTTCTGTTGCTCGTCCACAACTGTTTCATCTTGATTCTGTTTAATCTTATCTATCTTATTAGTTGATATTTTAGTAGATGCCATAGCTATATTTAACTGATCTTCTTCAACTTTGGGATCGTTACTAATGTCGTTAACGGTTGTAGTTGCAGTTTCACTGACCACCATCTCATGTTCCACATTTTTAGACGTTATAATCGTTTCCTGGTCTGGTTTAATGGGTGGAACAATTTCATTAGATGCTGCTATCAGATTTGACTCGTCAGTAGTAGTAGTAGTAGTGTTGTTGGCGGCAGTATCAGCGACAACAGGGGCAGTGTCTTCTTCTTTCGTGGTTATGGCAGCAATATCCATTATAGAGATGTAACGTTCAGCGGTTAGGGAAGTAATTATTGCACAATAATTATTATAACAATGACCGGTGTGTGAAAAACGAAATAAAAATTACTGAAGGTTTACGACGATATGAGGAGAAGCAGTAACAGTAGAAAACCGATGATTGTGATAAAGAAAAAAAATAGAAAAAAAAACAAAACGCAAAATACGACGCGAAAAATTGTACCAAATTGTTTTGACTGAACGCTTAAAATGGTTGCTATTGATTTACGTTGAAAAACAAGGGCGCGGACGGAAATTCGAACTAGTCTCTACGGCGGCGCGGACGTCAGACCGTGCGCGGCGAGGAAAACACGCAAAAAACGCAGGTTGAAAGATCGGGTGTTGTCGTCATCAACGGATTTAAATGGTGTTTTGTTTCGGGACAGATGATCACGAACGTTGTAAGACGGATGTCATAGCAAATCGCAACAATTTAATGGTTTAACGTTTAACAACGAGCGGACGGGCGCCGGGAACCGAGGTTGAAAGCACCAGTGAATCACCACGCGATAACGATGATATTATCTCGGACCTCTAGCGAACGATGGAATTGCGGCGGCGGCGGCCAATTGCCCGGTCACTGTCATACCGTTGTTGTACTGCATACCGGTTACCGCTGATAACGGTGGTAACCCGTATGGTTACGTTTAAGAAAAATGTTTTAGTTATGCGGCAACTGGTCACCATGATTTTGGAGGTAAACCGTAAACCATGTCAAGTGACTACCGACTGGAGATTAATTAACTCCGGTACTGTTTTATAACCATTTTTTTAGATTTTTAGAAATTTACCCAATTATACACTGAATCAGTCAGCGTCCATACTATAGATACACTATAATGTGTTTAAAAAGTGAAAATTAATGTATTATTTATATTTTAATCATTTTATATTATTTCTTGTACCTACATGTATGATGTTATACAATAAAATTGTACAGAACTGATCTAAGGAACATAAATAGAAGCGATGAATAAGCTAATTTGCAAAAGTATATGCACGTTCAATTTTATATCTGATTTTTTTTAATACCTATGTATTATACACAAATAAATAATGATTTAACATAATACTGTTACAATAATCGTAGATAGGTACCTAGTACCTATTTAGTATTTGTACTTTGTAGACAATTCATATTTAAAAATTATAATACGTTTTGATAAAAATATCATTATTCATAATAATTAGTTTCTATTTATAAATCAAAATTTTAAACATATTATATAAAAAAAAATAATAAAAACAATAATAATAATAATGATAAAATTAAAGTTAAAAAAGTGTAGGTAAGTTAGTAACTATAGCAATGTTTTGCTATATAATTAATGTTAATATACCCGTAGGTATACATAGGTATTTAACAGAATAGTATAGAGATTAGCATAGGTAATGAGTTGCTTTTGTCTTATAAACGTGCAGGGTACTTAATGCATAGCAAATTTAGGAGAATCTCATTATTATGTAGATATTGTTATTTTCAATACCTACTAAATAATAAGGTGGTAGCGATCATACCTAATTAGAAGGATAAAATTTTGCATTTTATTGGCTTTTATTGATATTTATAAAGTAAATTATAAGCAAAGGTCAGATTATATAGATTTTACATGTTTATTTTCAATATATGAAGTTAAATAGGAGTAAAATATCATTACAATTTATGAAACATTAAATTCATATAAAAAATATTATTTTGCATAAAAAAGTATGTTTTAATGATTGGAGAATATTCAAACATTAGAAAATACTTGAGAATATTTTTACTTTCATATACTGACATACCTAGTAGTTTTTACCACTTCAAAAAGTAATTTAAATAATAAAATTGTGTGCAATCTGTGAGATCATATGATATTTCTGATAAAACTATTTGCAAATTACCGATACTTAAATAGTTTACAATTATTGTTACAGGAAAAATAAACATCAATGGCACCTTTTGTTGAATAACTTAAGAAAAACCATGACGATAGCATTAAAAATCAACGAGTGTTTCGCTGGTAAGATTTGTGTAACGATGAGTAACCATCGATGGCATAGTTATGTCGCGGTGGTTGGATACGATCACAATTCTGGCAGACCTGGTGACGAAGCAGTGTTTGAAAACACGATTTGACAGAGCGCCATTGAATTACCGGTAATTTTAATAAAAATATAAATTATATAGATTAAATCAATAATATTATAGATAATATTCAGTCAACAAAATGCTAATTTATTTTATACATAATACGCAAATATTTGTTAAAATAGAAATTGACCAATTATCATTAATGATTTAATTAACTTTTTGTTTAGTTAACATAGGTACAGTTAGTGACAGCGTAATTACGTGATATATTAATTATATTTTTTAAAATAATTTAAAAGATTTTTGTTAATTTTATCAAATATACAACGTAATATACATAGTGCATCTATATTATTAAGTTTAAAAAAAAATATTTATTAAAATTATTTTATTAATTAATAATATTAATAAATATTAATAAATTTTCATTATTAAACTAAACGAAATTCAAATATTTATAATAATATTAAATACCTAATTAAATCATAAAAATATTTATGCTTGTAAAAAATTAACGTTGTCAACTTTGAACTTAATAGTTATAAATTTAACTAATTTTATAATTCAATTGTATTATTTAGTACTAATGAATTAAAAAAAAAAATCATTTATATTTAATATAGGTGCATCTGTAATATGTAGATAGTGATATTCAAATACTCACAAATAAGTACAAATACAAATTATATTGCTTATATTTCATGTTAAATCCTTCAGATATAGAAAATTTTCTTTGAATTAAATAATATTATGAATTTAATTTAATTAGTGGGCAAAACTGATTAAACATTGAATTTCTAAATAAATTATGATAATATGATAAAAGTTGTATATTTAGTGTTCAGGCTAGGAACATATTTATAATAATACGCGCCACATGATATTGGCTGTTTTATGTTTAGTGCGCCCACATCTACTAGCTTATCTATCTGAAATTGTAATATGCGTGTGCAGATTATGTATATAGATAGGTATACTCATAAGTTATAAGTGTGTACTTTATTTAATTTGACTGTTAAATAAAGGGTAACTAAATAAAAGATAAAACAATAAATAATTGATAACTACATTACTGTATAATAATTTAAAATGGCTAAATAATACAGAAATAAAAATGATTCACAGCAACAGAAAAATGTTTAGTATGAATATTAGCTCCCTGGGCTCAACAAAATAACAATAATAAAAAAATTACCTATTTACCCTTCTGGTTCAATTATATATAAAAAGAGGTAATAATACAAAACGGTGCAGTCATTTCTAATAATTTAAAACGGTGTATATATTGGCAGCCGGCAGCAGTAGTTTTATCTATCATCGATCTACATCAAGTTAGCGGGGTGTAACGGGGACGTACCAGGGCAATAAAACAATAATGTTCTTATTTTAGCTTTTTGTATTCAGAGTCAACACTTAAGATATTCGTCAAAGATTATTTTTTACTCACAATATTATAAAAAATATCAAAAACTATTAACAAATTAGTTAACTTATGAAGTTTAATTAACCGTGAACAATAATCGTAACATTAATATAGTCGTATGATTCTCTATTTCACAAATCACCTATTATTCCTTATCACGAATAAAATAATAAACTGTAGTACCTAAGCTAAATTTTTGTAATTTTGTTTATTATTTAATAATAAAAGTATTGTAAACAAGTGGGTCCCGCTTTAGGCTTTACTATACATTGTGTTAAGTAGTAGGTAATCAGTAATCACTATCATGGGTGTATTAAATTTAAATTCAATGATATAATATTGCATACGAAAAAGGATTTTGAGAGTAGACTTTATCACTAAGTATATTTCATGATATCTTTAACGAAAACGATTTAAGAAACTATGGAAATTGTGTTCAAGGCTTATGGGTGTTAAAACATGTGAACATTGTGAACGTTATATAAAGGGCTTTCGGAATAAATTTTTTTTACTATTCCAAAACGATACCGTCAAACATTTATTACTTATTACCACGAGAGAAATTGAAAGTGAGTCAATATTATACGTACGGTTTGAATACACAGCAATCAATGGAGCGCCTATTATACACTACAAAATTATGTATTAGACAGTGAATTTTCATGAGAAAATTGAAAACTTGTAGCTATTCATTATATATCCGAAAAAATATATATTTCCCGTTTAGATCTTAGCTTTTATTTCTCTTGCCGTCTCGTTGTTAGAATCATATTCAGGTATTTGAGCTGATCCACTCTATCAAAATTTAATTGGCCTATTTTGAAGAGTTTTGCGTGGTTCTGCCTTTTTACAACCGTATATTTTGATTTTTTCTCATTGACATTTAAATGTACTTTATTAACGACTCTTCTAGTTGCCATAAAAATTTTTTAGTTTATTTTACGTCTTTGTCAACGTACCAGGTCATCTGCGACGCCAGTAGTCTTGTAGTATATTCATATAAGTTTACTTTTCATGCTGTTCCATACTCATTTCTCTTATATCTTTTTCCAGTGGAATATTAAAGAATATAAATTATGGTACTTTTCAGTTTACTTCAACGGCCGACGGCGGTGACCGGGAAATGCTGATTCTGTTATCGTACTCTATTATACTTAATACTTAATACTCACAAATATAATTTTGTAGACTCAGAGAGCGGGGCACATATTCAAAATATTGAGTATATAGTTGAGTTATAATTAAATTATAAGCGACATCGTTAATTCATGCCTCCTTCATAAATATATATTTATTTTATTTTCATAAATAATATCATAGTTTATATTTTTGGTAACATATATTTTTATCATACAGCACAGAGTACGATAAATGGAATTAAAAAATAGAGTATAATCCAGTAACGAATTATATAATTATAGATTTCTTCTTTATTTTAAGTTCAAAAATAATTGTTTCATGCAATTTCATATTTTTCATACATAATTTATATGTAATTTAATTTTTGTCGAGTTCAGGTTCAGTTTCTCCAAAATTCTATAATTTTTTTATGTTTTATATAATATTATGCTTAATTCAGCTTGCGTTGTCTTTGTATTAGGTTACACACGTTACCTCAGTTTTTTCAAGTAAAATATAACAATAATTTTTTTTTCGATTTTCTTAAACTCACTGCAATATAAATCCTTGAATACTATGTTCTTATTTTGGATTTGTTAAAAAAAAAAAAATGTCATAATAATTGTTAATGTTAAAATTTCGATGATAACTAAATTTAACCAGAAAGTATAAAATGAAATATTAAACAATAATACTGTGACAAGGTATACCTACTTATTATACGAATAAATATAACACAATTCATTAACCTTTCCTGTTGGTTTAGTAGTATCAATCAATTTAAACTGTCAAGTATCGTATTAATTTCTTGGTTTTTAGTTTTTTGCAACCTAAATAATAACAACTATAAATATGAATACAAAAATTTAAGTTATATTTAGTATAAATATCAAAGAAAATAAAGAAAATTGTACAGACTACAATATCATAAATACAATATTAAGTTATAAAATAATTACAAATTAAAAATAAGTGAAAATATTGCCAATATTATTTTTTTAGGTAACTGTTAAAATTAACAAGATTACTAAAATTAATATTATATTTAAAAAGCAAAGACATTTCTTAAATTATTGGACTATGTATTTCAAAATTAGAGTGATTAAATGATACAATTAAATTATAGTTATTCTTAGTTTTTGTTTTTGTTTTATAATAAATTGTTAGCTAAAATTTACTAATATTAACTTTATACATAATATATAATAAAATATGTAATTCATAAATTTGAACTAAAGTATAACTCTTAAACGCAGAATAAATTAAGTTAGAAGGATGTGATCTAGTTACCTACTAAAAATTATTTTAACTAAAAAATTAATAATTTTAAACAGATTGCAATATATATGTCCATTTAAATAGACAATAATTGTTATTTTAATGAAAGTACCAATAATAATAAATAATAAATAATAGTAATTATATTCATAGAAAATATACATGATATATCAATTAAAAATAGTCAATTTAAACGCTATTATTTAAGTTTTACGCCTTATAATACATATTTAATGTATGATATTAATACTTAATAGTATAATTATTACAGCTTAATTATTTAATAAACCTTCTAAATATTATAAAATAATATTAACTAACGTCAAATAAACGCCTATTAAAAGGAGCTTTTAAAAACTATTTAAAACGCTATATAATTATGTACCCAATTTGCATACATGCGGTGAATCTATAAACATCTAAACTATTGTAAAAGAAAAGCGATGCAATGATTAAATTACCTATCGTTTTTTGAACAAAAAAAATCGATTTTTGGAGACGTCAAATTAATGTTTTCTCAACGCCCTGTAGTTTTTCCGCGAACCAGTCAAACGAATTTAGAGCTGTATACGAATTTTCATTCAAATTCATCAATTATTATTACATTAATGTATTGTGATGTATTTGGTCACTATCGGATGAAATTATTCACTAAACATGCGGTTTTCTATAGCTAGCCTCCACGGGTAAATTCAACCACTCATCCGTTTCAATTTATTATTATTATTTTGCAACACGACGCTCACCTGCTCCCATCCTACATAATAATAATAATAACAATAATTATTATTATTCCGTGGACAGCGACAACTAGACCCCGGAGACCGCGAGCGGACCACGTTATTATTATAATAAACTTTGACCGACTCATATTACACCATTGTTACATTATTAAAGTATACTATAATACTATATTTTATCAAAACGATTTATGACTTAATACATGGCGTAGTTTTTGGTGGAAAAAATGAGTTATATACTTACGCAATATTCGGTTTGCAATCGTGCGTCGATCGTTTCCAAACGAGCGTTATAGTTATAATATTACGGTAAAGATAATAAAATGTTTAAAAAAAATGTATACCACTTTCTAGCATCTGACACTCCATTTTTAGTTTAATATACATTTATAAAATATTTATCAAGAAAATTAATTTCTCCAATTAAATGCCACATTTTGTATGTTATTATTCGTGTTATACGGACAAAGTAGAAATTAGTTTAATATTTTATACAAATTATCAGTTAGTCTTTAAGATGATATAGTACACCTAGCGTGTCTCGCAAACATGTTTGCAACACGTCAAATTTATGTTCGAGACATCGAGACTCACAAGAGAATTCCATTTTGAAACATTGTAATACATTTTTAAAATTTTTGACAAAGCAGTATATTTTTTATAGACATTTATTGATTAAAAACTAATAAAAAAATGTCATATATTTTATTTCATATAATTTTTAAAATTCTCAATTTAAATTTTAAATTATTTAAATGTTCTCTCAATTTTACCACATAATTAATAGTTATATGAATTAACGAATAATTAGTATTATTGTCATTAAAATACTCACACAGCTCATGATGCATAAATTAATGAATCAGATATTTTTTACATTAGTCGAATTAACCAACGTCGGATCAATTTTAAAAATGTTTCAATTCGTAGTGCTCAAAAATTCTGGGCATTGTACAAAATATTTAGCAATGTATAGAATGACCGGAATTTCTCCTTTGCCTTTGTCCGAAACATAAATAATATATGACGCTGCTATGTATTTATATGTGGTAATGTTATACTAAATGTATTCAAAAACATTAATTTACTAATATAACTGTATTTACAGGATAAACTATTTTGAGACCTAATTTGCTCGAAACTATTGATCGTATTGACATAATATTTACAACACACGAAAAACATTTTAAAATAGAGCTTTTAGTAATATATAATAAATTATAATAGAATATTCAAGTATTTTGTATTAGTGACGCACCTAGTCAGTCATAATATTATTGTGTATAAATACAAAATTTTATCTATACCTTTGATTCATCGTATTTGTAGAATTAATACTAAACGATCAGTAGAAGTATAGAGTGACATAATATATTAATACATAAAATTGGCAAGACGCTTTTATTCAGTATTCCTATTTACTTCTTAGTTTTACTGACTACCGAGTATATATTATGTAATTTTAATGTCTATTATATTAAAAATAAAATATTATTGCAATATGGCATTATATACTTTACCGATGACCCGCTAGCATATGTAGAATAAATTATAAACGATAAAACAATACATTACGAGTTTATTATGTAGTAAGCTATTAACATAGTATTATAAATTTAGCTTTCACTTAAAAAGAAGTTAAATAAGTGGGACTCCGTGATTAGTGTTAAATAAAATATTGTAAACACAATTATAAACTGCGCGTATAAAGGTACACTATTTTTTTTAAATTGTCTGACGTGAGAGATTTTATTTTACAACTGAGACATTATTTCAGTTTTTAATTGTTGCGGCCAAAATTATTGTTGGTCACTTTTAAAATCATTATCCGCCTTGCCAACTCGATACACTTGATACTTGGATATACATATCTAGAACTTATATTTATGTAATATAGTGTTGTACATTTTTGTAATAATGTTGGGTGATGAAATTTAAAACATTAGTAATTAAAAATAATATTTTGGATTATTATTTGTTTGTTATAATATAACATAGGTACTTTGTATAACTATTATAAATTTATCTTTGTAGTTATTCAAATGTCCAATCATATCAGTGAAAGTTAATTAAAATAATAATAATAATAATAATAATAATAATACATATAATATAATACTGACTCTCAGAATTTTATCGTTTTATGTTGAAATAGGTACATGATTTAGAAACATTTTATACGGTCCCTGTTAAAAGGTTTAAATTGTATTCATATATTATTCATGATAACAAATTGGGGGACGGTGTTGGCCGTGTGTAATAACGCGGTTCTAATTTCACTGTTAAGCACCGTTGCTAATTTAAACTTGGAACCGACCGTCCTCTAGTACATAAATTAATAGATAACTATACTATGCTAACTCTTTTTAACTGAAATTTTTGTCCAATATCTAGATAAATCTACTTCTGTGGATTAAACTCAACGGTTGTTACAAGAAACAATGATGGGTATACTCGTAGTAGTTATTATTATATAGATATATATCGTATTAAAATCAAATGTCTACTCAAAATTATACACTAAATGCATTGATGTAGCTATAAAATTTGCATAGTTTGGGGAGGGGGGAAGTACATCAACTCAGGAACAAAACAAAAAAGGGGAACCGTTACAATAACCAGATGTTGGGTCTCACTTGTCGTTTTGGTAGGATGGTTCACCGTTGTAGGATAGGACTTTAATTAATGATGCATTATTATTTATAAATTCTTATAAAACATTTTAATTGAAAAACGATTTATAAATTAATAGGTACGATCATGTTTTTCAAGTTTTCTTAAATCTAATTATTTTTTGTAGTTTATCGGTAAAGTGTTTCCTTCTTTAGTGTATTTTTCAAAGTACCAACCGAGACTCGATTTACGACCAATAGATAGTGCTTTTGGAAACATTTGACGTATTTTTATATTTTAAAACTAAAATAAATATTTACAGAATAACAAATTTTTAATAATCTTGAAAAAATTATCATATTATAAGATGCAATATTTAAAATGCAAATATAAGTTCCTATTTTAAAATTAATCAATTTCAATTTATAATTATTGTAATACATAGCATTTTAAAAATGCCTTTAAAATACTACTCGAATATTTTTTTCTACAAGTATAATATTGTTTAGATAAAGAATAAATATTAACTCTTAAATAGTTTTTAGATATAGATATAAAAATAATTTTAAAATACTATACAAACAACTACAACGAAAAATCATTTATAATACATATTATTTAATATAGGTGATATTATTATTATTTGAATAATATTTTTTTGTTTCATTTCATACCTAGTAAGTATTACAATTTGCTTGAAATTGCCATCACCTATGTTATAACTAATAATTGTATGCAATTAATTTTATTATTTTTAAATTTTAAATAATATATAATATCATTGTTTAAAAAAACAAAATTCAAATTTGGAAATTATATTGAAATAATTATCAAAAAATAAAATACATTTTTTTTTATATTTCATTAAATATTTTTATAGTGCTATAAATTTACAATAACTACAAATAAAAATAAAGAAATATCTTATTTATTAGTTTGAATGATTGACCTTATTTTAAATGTCTTATCCTTATGCTATGCGTAGTTTTAGACTAAGTTTGGATGTTATTAAATAAAATAAACTACATAAAAATAAGTACGTATAGTATAGGTATATAATAATTTGATGAAAATAGCATTAAAATATAAACATATGGATAATATATTTAATGTTTAATGTAAAAAAAAAAAATTATAATGATATGAACTATGATAAATTAAAATAAAAAGCAATTATTGCCTTTTTGTAGCATAGATATCTTAAAATAAAATTCTTATTTTATATTTTTTGAAAAGATAGCATGTATACTCTTAATATTACATATTAATTAATAGTTAACTGTGTACTATAAGTTGTGTTTATACATTGAAGTTTTTGCAATCATTATAAAAGACTTGCAATACTTGAAAATTACATGCATACTTATTTAACATAATACTTACATAATGTATATAACTATATTATTATAAGCTGTTTAGCCATAGTTATTTGGTAATCGTTGTTCAAATATTGTGGTATACCTAACCTATTCGTAATACATTCCAAATTTCGAATTGAAAATTCTATAATATTAAGTATGCAATAAACTATTTTGTACAACTTTTACAGACCACCCACAAAAAAAAAAATGGTTCAGAAACTAAAACGTATTGATTTATATGTTTTAGCGTATCTCATAAATTAATTTCTAGTCTTGAAAACTTTAGATACACCGCAATTTAATATATTCAGGGCCGGATTTAAAGCTATTTGGAAGCCCTCTAGTCCCATTTTCTTTGATAAAGGCCAATTTTTTTTTTTTTATTAGTAGCTGCTTAGAAACATAATGCTTTTTCGAAGAGCATTAACATATTCCACGATAGAAAAATGTTCCATCATTTTTTTGGAAGTTTTTAAAATATTATTCAATGTTTCATAATTGCTATAGTGGCAATTGAAAATAAAATAATAATGACTTAAAGAAAAAAAATACAATTATGAATACCCTCGAACTATAAAAATAATTGTATCTAAAAACAAAGTCCAGAGGGTGGGCCGCTGGCGAGCAAAGCGACCAAGAGTAAATCCCGTATTTCCGCGTCTATACATTCAGTGTTTATAAAGATAAAATTCTTTTTATTTTTTAAGCTATGATAAAAAATGATATTAATTAGTACAAAACACTAAAAAAAAGTACAGTTGAGTATATGTTATTAATATACTTAAATATAAACAGTAGAGCAATTTTGTAAAAAAATCTGTTTTTATTTGACATAGGTAATACTTAATTAATATTCTAATCAAAAATATTTATAATAGGTAAATCGGGTAATAATCGGCTTTTATTTATGTACTAGAAGTGCAGCGTTAATAGTGGTTTAATACGATTATTTGTAGAGTATACATTTTAGGCCAACTTTTAGAACTATAAAACTTACATAATGTTCGACAAAAAATAAATATTTAAAAATTGCCGATTACAAAGTTAAAAGTTAAAACCAACCGCCTGTTACAAAAATTCAATCGCGAATATTCCGTAAGAGTCCTTGGATCATATAGGACCCCCATCTCTTTATCAAGACAAGAACATAATATACATAAAAAAACTCATTGAAGTAGAAAAAAATATTACATAATTATTATAAATTGATTTGTGTGTTAATTGGATCTAGTGCGATAAGGTATTAAATATATATATTTAATTTAAATATTAAGACTTCAACATCGTAGATTATTAGCCTGTCATTGAATTTAATGCAGATATTGGATTTCTTAAAAATTAAATGTTTGGTTGTAAACAATTTTTTTTTGTTTTTAATATTTTTAATATTTTGTTTTAATATTATGCCGATAAATAGTAATTGATATTAATTCACATTTTTGTTCAAATAACAATAATGTACATTAAAATATTTTTATTCAGTAAAAGTTGATCTTACATATTTATCTAACATTTTTTATTGACAGATTAATAAGACAATAAATTGGTAATTAAAAAACTGTTAATCGTACAAAAATAATTATAAACTATAATAATAAAGCAAAAAATGATTTTTAATAAAAATGAAAATATTCATTTTCTCAATTTTTAGAATATAAGAATATTATCGTAAATTCAAATCAATATAAATTTAAAAATAATTAAAATTCTTAAATAAAAATTAAAGTGGTTAAATATTTGTTATTTCAAATGTTTATATCTTGTAATAAAATATTTTTAAAAGTCCGGTATACGTATATAATATTTATTTATTGTATTATCTACATCCGATTTGTTACGATGTTATGTTAGGATGTTGGTATGTTACACTTAAAACATATGTTGGTGATGTGTCATCTTATAATCGAAAGATGACTATACGGTTTACCACCCACATCTACTGTTGTCATTGTTTATCTTACGGGTATATTCATTGATTTTATATAAATATTATATATTGGTAGAAAACTCGAGTTTGCAGTTCTGAGAAATATCCTTAAAATTTGACGAAAAATATTTTCTCGAAAACGAAGAAACAACAATATATTCGTGACGTTCTAACCGTTGAATCGTATTATGATATATTGCAATGTTAGTAGTATCTATAATTAAAAAAAAAAACAACATATAATAATAATTATTTAATTCCGTGTAAGAGGTACAAAGCCAAATTTTTTTGGTTCACAAAAATATTGATGGATAGACAACAAAACGTTGTTCAAATGTTCAATAAAATTTTTATCCCTAATTTTAGAATAACTTTCGTGGAATACGATTTAAAAAAATATACTTGTAACTTTGACTCGGATGTTTATCTTATAGTTTAAATAGAAAGAGTGAATGAGGATGTGGCACCCATATACTGTATGGTTTCATTAATATATTTTTTATGTATATAGTTTTCCGAGGACTTGAAAAATATTTACATACATTCATTATTATATACTACGTTTTATGCGACGACATTTTTAAAATATTTAGATTCATTTTAAGCTATTGCCTATTTATAACGTACAATAAAATTAAAATAAATTACCTACTACAATAGAATTACAATTTTTTAATTTTTTAATTATTTTATTTCATTAAAATACAACATATATAACTAAAATAACAATAATTTTTATCGTTCAACGTTATTGATTACGACGGCCAACGATACTGCCCGCTGACTTACAACCACGTTGTACGATTTACTCTTAGTTGATAGTTCTGTATTAATACTTTATACCAGACTAGAAGGGGCCTTGGAAAACTACCCACACTATATAGAAATAAAGTTCTATTTATATATATATTCCATTGATTTTCAACCCTTTAGAACCACGTTACCCTTGTGTATTTACTATTTTTCTAAAACCCTATTGCAATCTGAGTAGACTATACAGTGTACTATAAAAATTGTGTGCTCACTGTACAATTTTCACTAGATCTAATTTTGTAAAACCTCATATTATTGTAATGATATTTTATAATTATAATAGGTATTATTATTATTATTATCAATAATAAACTTCTGAAGTTATATTTTTTCTGTACTGTTAATTCTATAATAATCTTTAGATTTTTTTTTTGTCATTTTATTTATACATAATATTATATATGTAATACATTAAGTTTAGGACGTATAAGTCTTTTAGTTGTTCCGTAGCCGTCCTGTGCCAATAAAGAAAATATGCTATCTAATGACAAAATGAATAAATATATTATCGTGTACATATTTGTGATGGGCTTGTATAATTATTATTTTGCATTAGGAATAAAATACTTTAATATTTCCACAATAATATTATTTTATATTACTTTCAGCAAGTATTATATACTTTTTTTCAATAAAAAAGTATTTTTGAAAACATTTGTGAAAAATATAACGTTTGTCATATTATAAAATAAAATTAGTAAAAAAAATTTGCTATGTTATTGTAAAAAATATTTTTTTCCATGAAAAATAGTAAAATGTATAATATTTTATTTTATCATATTATCAGTAACCATGCCATAATATATTAACATATGTTGGTAAATAAAAAATACTTGCAAAAAAACAAATTAATTTACAAGATTCACTTAATAAAGTAATACGATTTGTTATTAGGGTAAGCTAAGATAGGTTTTTTCTGTCTAGTTTTAAATTATTCAATTGAATGTAACTCTACTTTTATTTTTTTCAATATTTTATATTTAATATGTACAACTTAAATTATGTGTGAAACGTACGTTAAACATAATATTTATTTGACTATTAGTATAAGTAGTATATTATTATCTTATTAATTATTATTTATTATCTTATTAGGCATTAGTTAAAACAATAAAATACAAATCTAGAACTGTATATGTTATTAATTTTACTATAAGTACCTGTTTTTATTATTTTTCAACTAACATTAGAGTAATAATTTTATAGTAAAATAAACAAAACAAAATGTAAGCCTAGCAAAAAATATTGTCATCGATCCAGTCGCTACTCACTGGCATATTTTAAACATAATAATAAAATGATTACAATATTTATTTAAATTTAAATGATTCAAGACAACGAGTGTTTATATAATGTAATAATTTTATTTTTTATCAATTAAGAAGAAAAAGGAATAATATAATAAAATAAATCAACAACTTTACATTTAACGGCGACAACTTTAAAACGCGTGATCTTATTAATAGTCAAACCCACAGGTGATTTAAAATGCATTATTTTACATACGGTTTATTATTTTTGAATTAACAATTATTCCTGGAATAAATCAAACAATAATTGCATTCCTGTGAACATACAACATATTATCTTTTATATTACATTTAGTATTTTTGTATAATGGCCCTGTTCTAATCTATATACCTATTATAGTTGCCACCAAGCCGGATAATTATCGTATATATATATTATAATTTATAAGTATATAGTGAAACTCCTAACGGACACCTAGTAGCAGATTTTTATTTTCAGAGTAAATTATACAATGTTTCTAAAAACTGGATTTTCTGAATAGTTGACACAATTTTAGCGACCAAGAGTATCCGGTATTTAAAGGTTTTACTTTATAAATAATGACTATATAAATAAATAATTAATAATAGATTGCTGTATTTTTATGTGAGGGGATTATTCCGGTATGTTTCATAATATACGTGTTGTTTTATTCTTTTCTTAAAATACACGCATTGACAGATTAATGACAATGTTAAAACTGAGAAAATCGTTAATTATTTAGTAGATGCACCTACTTCATTTTAAAGTAACATCATATAAATGTTTTAAAGCTTTAAATAATTAAAAACTTAAATACAAATTTTAAAATTAGTAATTAAGGTATTATACTAGCATCATAGTAAAAATTATAAAAGGCGCGAACAATTTATTTAGCGTTTTACTGAATACTGACAATATATATTATCAATACTATTATGTAATTTAGCTATAGATAATTAAAATTGGAAATAGATTTCGTTTCGATCGTTTCGGTTAATTCGATATAGAGTTCCATGATAATTAATTATAATATACATTTGATAACAATAATAAATATAATCAACGAAGTCAGAAAATGATTCTGAATGCAGATTTGGGCTCATTTTATTGCAATGTAGTTATAATCATAGCACAATTTTCAACTTGAAACACTGAAAATTTGAGATTTTTTTTTATATAATACTAAAACTGTTATTTATAAGGTAGGTACATATAGTAGGTATATCATGTTAGCAGATCATAGAACTTAAAATTAAAAAACTGTAATAAATTAAAACCTATAATTAAATAAATAAAAATTACTACACCTATATAGAACAAATATTTACACAATATTTATATTTTATACTGTAACTAATTATACAAACTAAATTCTGACCTAATATAACTTTATAGTATGGATACGATGCGATTTATTAAAATTTATAACACTACACCGTGTACGATTACATCGTGCTTTACAAGAAAAAAGTGTACTTAACTTTATTAAAATAAATCATCAGGTACCTATATCGGAGAAACACTATTATAGTATAATCGTGCATTTGTCAAACACTTTAAAATTTATTATAATAGTTATAATAATTGGTTCTGAAAAATTTATCGGGTGGAACGGTTTTTTCGCGGTACATATTTAGCCAATTGTTTGTGTACCCCCAGAATCGAGAGAGAGACGCGTGAGATTAAAATATATTATAGTAAGTAGATAATGTGGTGTCTGTAAGTACCGGTTGGTTGACCGGTCGTTCGCTTGCCACTAGCCAGTCGATTTAAAATAAACTATACGCAAATAGGTCTATCGTACGAAAATAATACTGGTCATGGGAACCGACCGGTCGTCAGAAAATTGCAGGTCGTCGGGGCCTAATAATACTATCAATATGCGTTGAGTCATAAAACAATATAGATAGAAATGTAGGGGCCTGCAACAGCAGTATTGTAAAAGATGATTTAAAAAGTATTCAAATACAGATATAGATATTTATTTTGAAAATTATTTAAAATACGTACTTTAATACTTAATAAAAAATGTAGCTTAATACAAATACAAACACTTAAAAAAAGGATTTATATTTGCTTTTAAATACTGTAATTTTTTTTATAACAATATTATATTTACCTTATAAACAAACTAGACCTTATTTTTTTAGCATTCTCATGTTTTATATTAATTTAAAATAAAAATGTTACTCCGTATCATTTGATGTAGGCAATTATAAATTACTCATCTATATTCTTTGTTGGAACATTTTAATTCACAATAAAAATATTATATTATTCTACACGACTATTAAATTTTTTCGATACTTTTTTTATTTGACGTATATTCACATTTAAAATGGAAAATATTTAAACTGAAAACAAAAAGTAATTGAAAATTAATATTTAATTTTAAACATAGATAGGTACTTTGAGAAAGAATTAAAAATACTTTTTTTAAAGATAGGTAATTGAAATAGGTATCGAGTACCTAACAAAAATATTTGAATATTTGTACTCAAATATTTTTATTTGAGTACTTTATAAGATTGCATGTAGGTGAACTATGACCGTTTTAAATTTATCCTATGAGCTACGATTGTTAATAATAGTTAGTAGTTATAATTTATATAGGTAGTATTATATATAGTTACTATTATATAATATCACTATATTATTTAAGCCACAACGTAGCAAAAGATAAAATTATGGCATTATCATGTAGTTATTGCTAACTGTTAGAAATTTCTAATAAAACAATTGTTGATTTTTTATTTATTATACAATTTTGTATAATATATAAGTGTTATAATTATATATTTATTGTACCCTCCTTTTTAACGGTGTATTTTCGTTGGTGGGGTGGTGGGTGTCCAATTCTATTGTTCATTATTATTTTTTAAGTTAAGTTTTTTTTGCAAAGAAAATCGAGTTCATACCTAAATGTGATAATTAGAACTGGATATTTAAATTTAAGTAAATTCTTATATTTTCAAGTTTTTATAAAATTACGTATATTTTTACAAACCGTTACTTTTATAAATTTGACGTTGTTCCTAGGTACCTTTACATACTTTAAAATAAATAAATTATTAATGCACGTATTTTCAAAATATAAACACTGAGAACATAATATAGTCACTGCTTTCAATCGAGATTTGACAATCCTGAATTTGTTATGTATAGATCTAGCAAATAGATTTTAAAATGTATAATGTACACTTTATATAAATATAATACTATCCTAAATTATTAGTTTTATGTTGTAGGAACTGAAAATAAATCAGTATTCGATGTCGTTTTCTACTTCATATTTTAGATAAAAGTTACAGCAATGGAGTAAACAATTTTCACTCAAGACAAAATCACATTCATTCGTTTATTGTTTTTCTAATGTTTTTACTTACAGGTTATAAAATAAAACTATAATAAATAAACAATAAAAAAGTTATATAAGTTATAGATGATATTATCTATCTATCATTGGAAAATGTATAGATAAGAAAGTAACAATAGTATTATTGTATAATAACTTAAAAAACTGTTTTGCTGTATTGTTAATGTCGAGTGAATTAGTAATTGGTCATTTTTACAAATTTTCACAATACCTATGAACAGCTTCATCAAAATTTAAAATTCAAAAAAAATTGTTAGTGTATTTTTGATTTTTTTTTTGAATATTGCTGTAAGAAAAAAATAAAAGACACTTCGTTATAAGTTCAGTACTTAGCAATAATATTATTGTACGCCATGTGAGAACTAAAAATCAGACATTTCAAATATCTATAATTAGATCAAAAAAGAATATTAAATTTTTTTAAATTTGATGATACCTGTTAAATAGTATAGTAAATATTTTGTGAAAATATTAAGTCTCTATAGTTATTCGTTCATGAATTACGTAAAATACATAAAAACAAAATTTATTTTGTAAAAAAATATTTTTGCGTAATAATATTCTCTATTTTTATTTTTTTGTTTTTTACTGTTATTTTAATAAGTATTCGGAAATTTCTACTTTAGATTTTCCCCTAAATAGAACATGTATGTTTTAACACAATTTCCCATAAAATTAAAGATAAAGCATTTTATTTTTTTGTTTTTAATCGTCTAACGAATTTTGTTGCATTACAATTATATACTATATATCATATGAATTGTAAAGGATTGTTATTTTTTAGCCAATTATTTTAAATGATAATTTTATTGACTTTTTTTTTGAACAATGTTTTCATTTTCTATAAAATAGGTACCCTACATTTATCATCATAATATAATCCCTTGTCATGAGTGTTTATATTATATACGTACCAGTGTACCACCACTACCACCTACACTTACAATACGATAATGAAAGTATAGTATGCATAGAATTAACAAATATCACAATGACGAAATAACAGTTTTTTTTTTTCAGGAGTCGGACATCCGATGAATAGCTTAAAAAATCAAAATCACACACTGCGAGTATTTTTTTTTCATTTTCACACACAACGTCGTGTGCATATGATTGGTGTTACAATACGTCACGTAGGTGTTTCAGATATACCTGCTGCAGCAAGAGGTAGCAGCAGCAGCAGCAGCAGCAGCAGCAGTAGCAGCAGCGTCAGTGGATTAAATAACAACAAAGGTATGCGTATATACAACATAGGTTAAGAATAAATGTATATATATAATATATATATATTGCAAAGCTCGAAAAAGGGTCGTGCTATACTATATATAATATGCTAACTATTTTATCATATTATTCTCGTCGTTGTTTCGTGTAAAATAAATGCACACACACACACACACACACACACACGCGCGCGTGCGTGTGTATACAATTACATCGTCCACCCCCATACGCCCACGCTGAGCAACTAGTGTTTGTAAATCGCCCCCGCGGCGGCGGCGAGGAACGGCTACGGACGCTGAGGCACGAGGTAGGAAACGATAATTTTATGCAGGATTTTAGCAGCAGCAGCGACGGCAGTTCGCGGTCAGGAGGTGAATATATAGCAACAAGTAGCCGTGCAAAACTGCGACCTATACGTTTATTTATACATGTATATCGTATACATATTAAAGGGCTGCTATTGCATGCATACTAACGTCGTATAATGCGTATCGCCTGGCTGCTAAAGAGCTGTGCGAATCGCCGCGTAAGAGAAAAAAAAAATTCCCACGACTTTATACTGTATGTTTTCGCTGTTGCTGCTGCTGTTGCTGCTGCTGCAGGACCGTTCGCACGTCTCAAGGTCTGCTGCAGATCTCCTGCACCCTCCTCGAGCTCGTCCCGCGGACGGGATTTCTGTTATAGATCACACGACGACGGTAGGCCGTATATAGCTAGGTATACAATAGACTATATCGTATATTTGACCGGACCGATTGTAAAAACAAAACGGAAAAATAAAAACCTAAAAAACCGGTCGTCATCCGATGTGATATAATAATACAATATGATGTATTATCGTCGACGGTGGGAAATTATGTTTTCGGATCGGAAAGGTCTTCTCTCTCGACCGGACGGCCGCGATGCTGCGGAACAGGATTGTAATTGCGTCCCGCGTTTATGCCCATTTATTATACATCGCGGTATACGTCATACCGTTATAATATAATATATACATATTTAGTGACCGCCCGTACCTATACCTACATACACGGGTATATGACGTGTATTGAATTCCGCGTGCAAATGGAATTTAATCCGGACGAGTGTGTGTGTGTGTGTGTGTGTGTCGAAGGTCCAGTCATATAGGTGGAGCAGAATCCGCGGAGTATAATATAATGGAATGAATCGCCGCGGCGTTGAATAGCCCGAGAAACCAGTATTTATTATAATTTATACGATCGATATGTAGGCATAGGTACGCGCGAGTCTTTCTTAAATAATTATTATAATAATAATATGTAACGCGCGCGCGCGCGTGTGTGTGTGCGTCGCGGGGCTATTATTCGGACACAATGGGAATCGACGACGATGACAACGAAATCAGCATCCCGTTCGCGGTCGTACGCCCCTCGTCCGCCGCGGTGGTGGCGGCGGCGGCGGCGGTACCGCGAGTGACCCCGCGCGAGGGGGGACGCTCGCCGATCGAAACCCGTCCGCGGCCGTCGAGATCGCCGGTCCGCGCGTCTGCACCGCGGCGCAAACCGGATCGGCGAATAATGCGCGCGTTCAGCATCTCCTCGTTGTTTTACAACAACCCTTTTTTTCAATTTTTTTTCTTCTCCCGACGTCGTCCTCGATCACATCAATGCGGCTCGCGATGTGCAACAAACAGGATTCTGTTACCGCATTGTGGATGTCCGTAGGTATATTATGTGTAGGTATACCTATATACGTGTATGAAATAATTTATACGCTGTGTACCGGAGATCCGATCTCGTCGTCGGCGGCGGCCCGCGGACTGGTATATACGTTTTCACATCGCAATAATAATAATCGACGAGACGAGAGGTCATGTGAACGGTCGGTCCGGGGGGTTCTCACCGCCGTCATCCGCGATGTTCGTCGAATGGACCACTGCCACCACCTCCGCCACCGGCGCACAACCGTCCGCGAGCACTACCCCCGCCGACGACCCGTGCAGGGATTTCGCAATGCCGCGTATTATGTTCGCGGAGACAGACGGCGTATTATTATTATCATTATTATCATTATAATTATTATATTGTATTATTATTATTATTATTATTATTATTATACACAAACATATACATATGTATAGAGTGGATTTAATTCATCGGATATGAGTGTATATATTATAGACATCGCGCGGAAATAATATTATATACGTATATATATATATATATATATTATATTATATGTATTGATCATATTATGCGTATCTATACTCTATATATATAATATATACACAATTCGATTCTTCCGCTGTATGGCGTTCTCTCGCAGTATATATCGATTCTTGTGCACACACGATAAGCAACAAAAATGCGTGGGGGTGCTCTAAGCGTAAAACCAAGTTAACGTTAAACACGCATGGCTGACGAAAAATAGTTAATAATAAAAACGGGTCTCTGTTTGACAGTTGCACTATATACGTCAAACGATCGCTGTATTACCCGCCTGTATATATATATACATGGGGTAAATATGAATTATTCCTTAGCGATCGCAGAAAATCGCGGTGTATTGCACACGGCGCTTTACAGTATTTGACTATTTTTTAGGAATATAATATAATAATGTAATATGGTATAGTGAAATATTAAATTCAGAAAACTGTTGGTTAATTAAAACACGACTTAATCCAAAATGTAATATCGTCACGTTTAGTTGTGTAATTATTGCTACAGCAAAAGTATAATCATATACTCCTACGGTACTTATTATTTTACATGTTCATCGCATAACCTATTTCGGTATAGGTACCTCGAAATAGACGGTCGGAAAATATTTCGCTGTAAAAATGCACGGCTTGCATATGGGTTACACATAATAATGACTAAAACGTAATTATTATTATATTCATGCGCTTATTAGAATTAATAATTTATTATAATATATCAGTTGTTACAGTTTCGTTAAATATTAAATTTTGGCAACCAGGAATTATTTGTCGAGTAAAATAAATGTATGGGTCTCGTATATAACATAATTATTTGACAAAACTTTATACTACGTCAGCGCATTTGTTGTTTTTTCATCCGAATACGCTTTGTTTCCATTAGTAAAAGATTTCAATTTTTTAGACGCTCTAGCACAGTATTACATATATTGCGCGTTTACACTCGATTATACATAGTTTTAAAGTTCATAATACTTTATACGAGAAGAACTTTACACAGCGAAATTATAATATATTGATTTATCACAAAAGAGCATTTGTTTAACAACTCGTAGATGTTAGAATAAAATATGTATACCTACTGTAAGTCTAAACTCATAAATGTATAATATATAGGTACACGAGTAGTTTGTGTAGTAGTAGTTATAACATGCTGACCTGTGATCCGTCTCATGACGTTGATAATATTATAAAATATGTACAACGTATAAGTAAATTTACATTGATCAGTGGATATTATAATATATTATAGCAGGGGTGACCAACATGAATAGGTTCGAGGGCCACATAGATAAATACAATAATAATACCAAGAGCCAAAATGTTTATAAAATTTGATAATTTTTTTATAAGCTAATATCTAAAAATTAAAATGCATAATAATATTATGTAAATTTTGATTTTGTAAACAAGACGCGGGTCGCATTTGACAATAACGAGAGCCACATGTGGCTCGCGAGCCGCAAGTTGACCACCTATGTATTATAGTACTACACCTACAATTTATATTTTGTTCGATTGCGCGCTCGGTCTTAATTAGCTATAGGGCACGGATATCGTGAAAAACTTAACGCTGCAATAATCACTTGAAAACATAACTAATTGTATTTTTTGAACATAATGAACTACGTTTATGGTATCAAAAATAACAAGTTTTTGTACTGTAAATAGTATGATTTTATTTTATAATTATATCGTTGTTATAATAATAATAATTTATCGAAAAACTGTAATTGAAGTGTCTAAGTTAATTCTACATGAATTTACATATTTTATGTGAGGTATGATTTCCAGTACATAGGTAATGCGTGATGACGTGTCTAAATATAGCACAATAGCGTTGTGTTTGCGTGTTGTTTACATACTGTACTGCTTATATAAATTATACAACAGTAATTATTATTAAACTAATTATATAATTATCATGGATAACCATCATAATCGGAATTCGGGTTAGAGTTAAAACACATAAATAAATAGGTACAAATAACAGTGGAAAATCGTTAATGTGCGGTAACGGTCACTGAATCGAAAATAGTATTTATAAATATTGACATAATATCAAAAGGATTTTACCAAGCGATCGACCTCCCTGCATTGTACATGTATTATACTTTTGTTCTTTGTATGTTCCGCGGGTTATTATTTACTAAAAATATAGATATAGTGTTTCGGTATAGTGAATTTCTCTCATCGTATCATAAATAAATAATAATATCATCTCTAGTCAACTTGTTACATAGTTCATTTTTTTTCACTTCAGAAAAGCTGGTACACAATTGGGGTGACCTATCTATTATTATTTTGTACTTTTAATCTTTTAATTCAAGCCTTTAAAATTGATTCCGAATACTTTCATAGATAATATATTTATATTTCTAAAAACTTATTCGTACGTATTGTGTGTGTCCTATATCAACGAGGCAACGAAAGGGAGACAATATATACATTGCTCGAGGTGAAACATATTAATAACTTTATGTTTAGGTCTGAGATTAAAATTCGCTCACTGTATAGGAGTCTCACGCGATGTTACCTTTTGCCCGGGGCCTATATAGCTACGAAACATAACGCCAGTATTGCAGGGTCCAATATATTTTGAGCTCAATAAAAGATCTACAATATTTGAAATGCAGAGCACGTTGTTACGTGTTCGGCATGAGAATGTAAAAAAAAAAAAAAAATAATAAAATATATATAATAACAACAAATTTATTGCAATAGAAAAGTACCTTTAGGGATTAAAACTGCAGTTGGTGTGGGTATACTCGTATATTTGGGGTTGCGAGAAAATAAGAAAATATATGGCTCCTAATTACAAATTTAAGCTGAAATGAAAACTAATTTATTATTAAGATTTTAACTCTTTACGTAATGGACTAAGTAAATACACGCGGATGACTATAAGCGTGTGTTTCGTATATATAATGTGTGCAGTAGCCGCGGCAGAACGAATATAATATGTTAGGTATACATAGTGAAACTTAATTTTTAAAATTAGTCAATTAGGTAGGTATAGTAATATGTAGGTCAATTAAAATGATATTGTTTGTTCCGCCATTTTCAAATGACGATGACATTATTATTTGGCCGAAACCGTAGGGTACTCGCATTTAACACACACACACAGGGCAGGTACACGTTGGCTTAACCCCGGACACACATATACGAATTTGAAACACTTGCACTTCAGTCGTACGATATTGAACATGACGTATTAAAATAATAATAAACGGTATACCGCGCCAGTATTGCGGGGCGGGCGATTCGGTGAACTTCCGTTAGTGAAATTCGTTAGATTGAATACCGTTCCGGAATTATATATAGACAATGTATTGTTAAATTGTTTCGAGTGTATAATCGAAAAATAATATTGGTTTTAGTGCCGACGGGAGTTTCAAATAATAATAATTATATACATTCACTAACGCCGCCGCGCGTCGCGCATTACCGCTCGCGGGTCGGGCTTACACCGAACTGCAATGATTCTTGTGGCGGATCGGCGGATCTCAATTTTATTCATATTATATTCGAGAAAAGCCTCGCGTGTCGAACGTTTTCGCGTATTGCCGTTTTACGCACATTACACTATCTGAAAGTTATTAAAGTCATTTCGCAGTACAACTATATTTAATTCGACTGTTGCTGTCGACGGTACAGAGAAAAATTAAACGTTACTGCGGTACCTTTACGACATAATACACCTGCGCCCATCATCGCGATTCACACATAGTAGCAGTAGCAGCACTAGGATTGTTTCCTCGTAGGCGTGCGTACGGCGGGGGTAGCAGACGAGGCACCATTATATGCTGTTTTCGGGACTTCCTCGGCCGGCAAATATTGAAAAATAGGCTTCGATAAAATTATATTTCCACAAATGATGACCGTTGTATAGAGTTTCTTCAGTAAAGTATAGACAAATATTTAATGGTTATATAATTTATCATTATAAAACTAATAGACCTGTCTATACTCTAAGAAAAAAAATAGTCATAATTTTAAATTGTAAATATTATATTATTATAATTTATGGTCAACAAATCGAAAAATAAACCGAGTTTTATATTAAACCTAATCGTCTTGTGCATCGTATACGTCATATGAGGCTTTCGGAAAAGTAGATACATCTTTTGTGGCTATTATTATAGAGTATACTTTATTGTACCTACAACTTTTTATTAAAAAAACCGCAGATAACCAATACAGTTTTAATATTGATGCCCATTAATAAAAAAAATAAAACTACGGGCCGGTTTTAATGGCAAATTTGAAGAATACGGGCCGAATTATTCTCTCGCTGCCCCTAAAACCTGCAGAGGCATGCGCACGCCTATGAACTTTTGACTTTTCCTATGTATAAATATTCGTTATTTGTGTTATTACGAGATATATATATAAAATATTGTTATTAAAACGTGTTAATATTATTATCAAACGATTATTGAATTTAATTAATATTCGTAACGTCGTTAAAACGTTTGTTTTCAATTATTAGAATATTCACCGCTATAAACACTCAATCGGTACACGGTATTAGTATAGGGCGCGCGCGCTCACGCACGCATATCGCATATATTTATATACATTGATACCTTTAAATACCGCCATAATTTTGTACGTTTATTGAAAAAATCAATTAGGTACTTTAGCTTGGTTAAGACCTTGATGCATATAGTAACCTAACACGTTACGAATACGATGGAATCACAAACACAATTAAATACGAGTAGGATATAACTTCACAGAACATAATCTAGAAAAACGATTTCATCAACGCGATAATGGACGGATAAGCGATAAACTATAATTGCATAATAATAATTTATAATATAGGTACATAATATATAGTAGTAATAGATATTCCACGATTACTCTATAATAATTATTTTATTTTTAAAATTGTCAAAATCATAATTAAATCGCCATCATAAAAGTGTCCGGTATTAAGGGGTTTTACACTTTTCCAGTATGAAAGTAGTGAAAACGTCGCCGCAGACATTCGGAGGTGTCCGTTGAGGGAGGTTTCACTGTGTACATAGTCTTCCGTATCTATACGTACGTTGTACCTATTATTATTTTGCATAGGTATTATAAAGGTGCGGCGGCAAAGGCGGCATATTACACACTATTATTTATTTTATCAATATGACATAACGAATTACGTTGCGCAACAATATTATTATGTATTGTTACGTATAGGTATATTTATTGTGGGACGATAAAGAGTCGTTGCGAAAAGGCCGCGCGGAGCGTGTGACGATGAACCCCCCCGCCCCAAAAATAACACGCCTATATAATAATATAGTGTCACGATGAATATATATATGTATATACATTATACGTATATCAAACCGATACATCGGCCATCCGCGACATGACAATACATAAACACTGGTACATTTACCGTTACCGGGACGACGCGGGAACCCGGCCAACGGGAAGCAACCGGTTATCGTGCAACGACTATACGACGTTAATACAATACAATGTTATTATATTATTATATAGTAGGCACACCGTTGTCGCGTACCCGCCGCCGCCGCCGCCACCTCCCGGCAGGTAATTCGCGGAGGTGGTGCCTCTCGGCGGCGGCGGCCGAACAATGGTCCGGTTCTTGTAGCCATGTTGCGTTTTGCGGGGGGGGCTACTGGCTACTCGCTCGTTGGTTGGTCGTCTCTTTCATCGTATTGTAATATTTTTCTTTTCGTTCCCGCCGGCCCCGAACCGGGGAGGGGGCGTCCGCCCGTAACGGGACGCCCGATTAAAAAATCAGCTCCTCTCGGCTGCATGTCACCGGTTCAGTCTGCACAGTCGCCGGACCCGACGCATAGCTATATAACATAATATTATATCACATGCGAAGGCGATACGATAATAAATTATACGGTGCACACTATTGTGGTTCGCTTGCGACAACATACTCACTATTGCCTAACATATGACTTTGAATTTTTTTTCGTCGTCGTTGTTTTTCGTGTGTTGTTCGTTTTGGAGGCCGCTTGAAATTTTTTGGCACGGCCGCCGCCGACCGTTAATAGTCGCACATTTAACGCCGCGCGGCGACATCGCGGTTTTCGACACTTAATTTTTATTTTGTCGTTTAACGCGCCTTTTAAGACGTTTTTAATTTTTAATTTTTTTATTTTTTTTAAAATTTTTTTTTATTAATATTATTTATTAGTAGTGTCGATTACAGCAGTCCGTCATTGTATGATATAATATAATTATTTTTTTTGATTTTCAGCGGTTCAGAAGTCTTCAAAGCTGTACCTACTCCAATATTCATACTATTGATATTATATATGATATATTTATATTATAATATCATACAACAATAATAATTATCGTGTTTTAATTGATCCGTTGCATTTATACATCATTTCTGACCGATGTTTGTGTTTCAGGTGTATAGAACGGAAAACTGCACGACTTGTTTTTTCAAATAACCAAGCTGTATTGTGTAGCTGCCGTTGGCTTTTCGTCGTATAATAAATCACACACGTTTCTACCTTAACACATAACATAATATTATATTAAACATATAATATTATTTCATAGTGCACCAATTCTACACGCTGTCGTACTATTTGTGGAAATCACTCGCAGAGCAGATTTGATATAAAATTATTATTTTAAGCTATTTATCGTATTCGTAGTTGTTTTTAATATTACTTATTAATATTTATTGTATAGTTTCGTATTTATACTAGCGATTGACATTTATCTGCAACGCGGTTTACACGCCGTTATTCGTAGGTCTTATGTTTTTTCAACGAAAACGTTTTGTTTTTGATTCAGCTGCTGTGTAATCAGCGGTATCGGCGATGGCAGACCAACAACAGGAGCAGTACGAAGAGCAGCACAGACGATGGTACACCGAGTGGATCCGCAAGCAGTACGACGGGCCGGGCTGCCGTGCCAAGATAGTCGGTCGGGCCAAGTACGAGCAAATAGTGCGCGCTGTCAGGGGCGAGTTGCGGCGCGCGGCGGACAATTCCAAGTTCCGGTTCTGGGTGCGAGCCAAGGGGTTCCGGATGGGAAGACCGATGTCATCGGGTGCGGCGGTGCAACCAGACGATTCGGACGTTTTGTACGTGGTGGACACCAGGAACAGTGGTACAGCGGTCGCGGAAACGGTGCAGACGGGAAGCGGATCCAGGCAGCAGCAGCAGAAGCATTTTAGTTACAAGAAGGTGGCCGTGGTCGACGAGTTCTTCGACATAATATACAGGGTACATTGCAGCGGTGGAGGTGTTTCAGCGCGACACTCTGGACAAAAGCGTACGCACCGGATGGTGAGTACCTATACCTATATATAATTTATATTTACCTTGAATCTGAATATAACGTCACTATTAGTTTTTGGAACACTGTCGATCAGCGATGAGCTCAGACTTTTTGAAATAAGGGGAGGGAGTTGATATTAATTTTTGACTATTCTTAGAACAGATTACTACAAAAAAAAAAAAAATATATTTATATTTTAGCATTCACTTGTTATAGTTATAGTAACAACTTATAATGACATATCATTAATCACGTGTAATATACTCGTGGCGATGGCGGTAAATACATAAATATAATTTATTTTACCATTATATATATTTTATTATTACTAATTAACTTAATTTTTATAAAATATTAAAAATCACATAGAAAACATATATTTTTATTATAACAATAAATTATAAGAAATGAATGGACAAAAATAAGTCAAAGAGTAGATAATCATAATTATTGGGTGCATCATCATAGATACCCTCGCTCCCTCGTTAGCACGCTAATGCTGTCAATCAATATACGATGGCGTATGATAAAGTTAGGCTGTATATAACATAAATATAATGATATTCAATGTACCAAACAAGAAAATTAAAAAAGTAGGTCATTAAAGCTATAATATATAGTACAGGTATAAAATGAAATTTTAGGTAGACCTCAAAAGTCTTCCGAAATAAAAAGTCTATAGTTATTATGTTTATGAAGTTACGTATAATACTCGTTAGCAATATGATATATATATAACCTATGAATTTTAATAAGCCGTGCACTTATTTAAAAATTTTACATTAAGCGTATTAGTGTTTACGGTATGTAATCGGATTGACTTAAACACCTAATGTATAACTATTTTAATGAAATGTATTCTTTAATTTTCATTTAAAATATTTCAATGGGTATAAGTAATTAATATTATGTATGTACACATAAATGTTAGAAGAGCGGGTCAAACTCATAAATAATATGATCTTTAACTGAATATTTTAATCATTTGCCTAACTTCTCATTTTAATCGTATGTCGAACCGAACCAGATTTTTAGTTCTAAAATGAATTATACTTATGAGAAATATTGTATTAAATTTTCAAACTTGAGCTATACAAATTTAAAATTATATATATTTTTTTATTATAAAATATTTGTAGTCAATAAATTATCACAATTTTGTTGAGTTTTGTTAAACTTTGAGCATAAAATACATATAAAAAAATGATATGCACAAATATTTAAAATTTTTAAAATATTCAATTTTCAAGAATTTTTATCAAGCAAATATTTCTTTATCGAAATTATTAAAAAAGAAATGAAAAATGAATCAAACTATATAGTTCATAACTATTAATACCTTAAATAAAGTCAAAAAATTTAAAAAATGTCACCACACCAAAAAGGAAATAATATTATAAACATTTGATGAAAATTTTAAATATCTACAATTATTCGTTTTCAAATTAAAATAACAAAAATTATCTAAAGAGTGTAAGAGGTAGTTATTTTATCAATGAATATGCAATATCGTAAATATTTTAACTACAAACATTAACAAAAAAATAATTTGATTTACCTGTATACATTTTTTTTTTTAACTTGAAACATTTATAATTATTTTTGTGCTTTTACGCTCAGTTTTTTATTTTTTAGTTTTTATAAATTTCTGTTATTTAAAAAAATTCAAAGCATTTTAAAAACTATACAATGTGTAAGAAACGAAAATACAAACACTAGTTTTTATTTCATCTTTTATTTTAAATTTTTAATAAAATAAAGAAATCAATTTCGTCAAAAACTGATTTAGCGTGAAAATTACCTCTTGTCCTTAATTTTTTTTTATATTTCTCAATTATTAAGAAAAGTGTTGGAAATTTTTACTTTTGACTATTCAAAATTACCAACTATTACAAATTTTTATCAGAAACCACCCTCAAAATTAAAAACAAAACTTCGACCAGAATCTAAAATAATGCAACTAGAATTTGACTCAGCACTTTAAAAATAACAAAAAAGCATAAAATACGTATATATTATACGTCTAAAAAATAAACAACCAACAAAAAAAAATCTTAAAAATAAACATCCGAAACATTTCTTGTTAATAATAAACAACGTTTACATTTTTTTAGAATTTGAACTATTCTGAAGTTTGGTTTAGGTAACTGTAGAATTTCTAACTTTCTGTTTAATTCGGGTTGGTTAAGGTTTTTAAAACTATAAGTTCGACTTTCAAACTCTTATCTTCAGTTCAGTTTTTTGAACTTCAAACAATTCCATCTCTAATAAATGTATTTATATATAAATATGTATTTTAAGTATTATATTTGTTGATGAATTTTTATGTTTGTATATGTACAACATTTTTATAAATATGAACAACAATATTATATTTTTAAACTTTTTATAAAATACATTATACAAAATAATTTATTTAAAAAAATAGTATAACATACACGCTATTATCAGTAGATTACGCGTTGCTGCAGATTATTATTGGTTTTGTGTTTACTCAAATTATCGTGATTACGCAGATCATGGAGACGTACGCTTTTCTACCAAGGGAGGCAGTAACTGCCTTTTTGATGGGATGTCCTCAGTGCAGCACTAGTAATCCTACACCGGCATCTACAGTTGACGCATCCGTTGACAATTTACAACAGACTCCACTTGCCGTTACTAACGTTGAACTTTTTCACTGCACTAACATAGAGCAATGGTCGTCATCAAAGTTCGCGTGTTCCACTCCGGTGAAACAGAACGAAGAGAGCAGCAGTGCCGTAAAACCGGAATCTGCGGGTGGTACGCATCCGATTGTCGCCACTGAAATAGCCATGGGGGCCGACAAAGAGAACGTTACGGATAATGAATGCCAAATCGCCGTGGCCGCAACAACGAAGGGCGGTAATAAACGTAAACGTACAGTCCCGTTAAAACGTAACATTCGACAGCCGTGCCAAGTCATAGAAGTCGTCGACGCCGCTACCACAACAGTCGGCAACTCAAGCTCGGGTAGTAGCACTTTGAAAAATAGTAGCAACAGCAGTTGCACGCTAATATTGTCGTCATCGTCATCGTCGTTGTCGTCCCGTACGGAATCGGGTAGTGGTGTCAGTAGGACGAGTGGTGGCTGGTGGTCAAAATGGGGAGTGTGCAGTAACGGTAGCAGATTAAGCGTGAGTGTTGGTGGTAGCGATTTTAGTGGTGTCAACAGTAACATGCAACCGTTAGACTTATCTTCGTCGCCACTATTAACGGTTTCACCCACGCAAACGATTATCCGGTCGTCGTCGTCTCCGTCCGTTATCGCAGATGATTTTTTTTACAAGCGTAAACGCGTACGACGTCGACGTGTTCGGCCAAAACGTTTGAACCGATCATCGTTGGGTCGTCGTGGAGGTAATTACGAAGAGGATGACACGTCGGTGAGTGATGGTGATGGTGATTATGATGTGGTAAAAAATAGTTATAGAGACAATGGTAATGATGATGTTGGTAGTTGTGTTAACGAAGAGGCTGATGGAAGTATTACAGATGAACAAAATAACTCGATGATGGGAGAAAAAGTTGGAGGTGGAGGGATGGATGAAGAATATGAAGGTCCTAAACCGGCCAAAATACAAAAAAGACTAGGTGAAGGGATAGGTAATCGTAAAAATAACAACAACGATGACGATTTCTATGATAAAGCGGCATCTGTGGTGACCTCGGCCGTAAAAACAACGGTAGCGGCCATAAACTGTTGTGATGGTGACAATGGTCAAAATATTGTCAATGACGCTTTATCAAGGAACATAGCGATGAAAGGACCACTGGAAGTAAAAAAAGAATTCACTGAAATCGACAGAACCGAAGCGGACGAATTAGACGAAAACCAGGTAAGGCTATACTACAGCATAAATATTATTATGACCATATTAGTCGTACCATATACAGTAAACACGCGAGTAACATATTTCATTGGGTGAATATTATAAATGCGTTGCGATTTTGTGGCACGCTTAGTTTGACACTAACACCGAATTTGGCCTGGGCAAAATCAGTACTATATTCGTGGTAGACAGAGTGGTGCACGCTTGTATGTAATAGGACGAGCCGCAAATGGGAAGAAGAAGAGAAAGGCCAAGAAAAGGAAAGGAAAAGACTGAGGAAGATGGATGACGGACGATAGGTCGACCGAGTAAGGTTAAAGGAAATGCGACTACTACTACTACGCTATTATTACGATGGGCGATCGTAGTAGCAGCAGAGCCGGTTGCAATCGTGTGTGTGCGTGTCGCCTACACTGCCGAGAGCCGATAGAGCTTTGAGGATATTACGACTGATGATGATCGGGGGAGAGGGTGAGAACGGCAGCAGCAGCACCAGAGCACATTAGTGTGTCGGCGGTAGTGATGGCGGAAGGGTGTGTATAGTGACGGCGGTAGCGTTAGAGGGTAGTAGGGATTTGGGGATTTGGGCCGGAAGGAAGAAGAAAAAAAGGAAAAAAGCACCAGACGTAGGGATGGTGGCGAGTATGAGACGACAAGGGTGGTGGCAAGCACCGACAAGGAAGGCGGGTAGTAGTGTGCGTAGTAGTATAGTAAGAGGGTACGGAGGTGAGTGGTGGTGGGACTTTGACGGCGGCGTGACGTGGTGCACAGGCCGAGTGCTACGGGGTATACCACCCTCGGCTAACAAGCGGGTGGTGGGTATTCGGTACTACTACCGCCACCACTACTACCCTCTGCCACACGCACCACAGTCGTTTCACCAAAAACCTCCCCTCGTCAACCCACGTATTATATATATACACGCGCGAGAGCGTTTCTCTTCACCGCCTTATCCGCAGTCGGTCACGATCAGGATACTCTACCCTCACCGCTCATCACCACCCACACCACTATCACGCTATCCCTCTCCGCTTTTCCCATTCACTACATATACGAAATCGGCAGCGGACCCGACAAAGTCCTCCTCGCGTCGCTTTGGGGTTTTAGTCTCCTCACTTCACCACCGTCCCACAGTCCTTTCCATCGACGCCACCGTGTTCCTCTTATTTCGTTTGTGCCCTTCCTCTCCGCTAGCCACCGACAAAAGCCCTGTCGACTGTAACACCGCCCGGCCTGGTTTTGTGTGTGCTCCTCTTTTGCAAGCTACCATCCACCCACCCACCTTACTGCCTGCCAGCCACACAGGCCTTATCCACCGACCTATATATACACACACACACATATATATATATATACACGCACAATATATATATATATATATATATATATATATATATATTGTGCGTGTGTAGTCTCTTCGCGTAGCCATCACACCTCTACCACCACTACCACTACCTCTCTACGGACCGCATACCCATCACTGTTCGGTGGCAGCCATCTACACAAACCCCTGAGGCAAAACCTCTCTACCTCGTTCACTCAAGGCTTACACTCTACCACTTTCCTCTCATCATCACATATACAACTACACTCACGCATCCTGGGGAAAGTATGGATGTGTGTGTGTGTATGTCTTTCTACTATCTACCCCGACCCCCGAATACTATGTGTAGTAATAGTCAGAGGCACACACGTTTGGTCCCATCAATCCTCTTTCTCTTCCTTCAACTACTCTTCCACCACTCATAGGCCACCACTACCTCCTCCGCTGTTTACTTTGACATGGGCACAAACCTTCCTTGCCTACACAACACCACCATCACTGCAACGTGGCCTTTTCACCTCCCCGTTCTGCCAGCCAAGTCCTAACCTTGGTCGACGAGCTTCGAAAACTAATCCGGCTCCACCACTACTACCGAATACCGCCTCCGTAAACAATTTTCCCCTAACGCAACGGTCACTCGGTTACTACCAAAGTGCGTATTTCTTATTTCGACCGTCTTTTCCGGATGTGTACACCTAACTCACGATCACCGCCGCTAAAGCATCAATATGCTTTGTGTGTACTGACAGCAGCTGTAGCTGACCGGCTTATTTCGGTGTGTTTACTCGTATTGTCCAAATTGTAGCAACTGTTTTTAAGTTTAAATGACATCTAAACAAACAAAAATCCAATATCTCATTCCAAAATCGTTAAAGCGCCAGATTAAATTGCGATTTCGCTAAGAAAATAATTATGGTTTTCGTTTTTACTGAAAATTATTAAATAATCGTATATTATAAACATAAATAATGATAATAATACAACAACGAATAATAAATTGTAGTAATATGTAAATAATTTTTTTAATTCATTGAATAAACTACACATAGGACTAATACGATTTTATGGTACACCGTACACGTTGTCGAATACGAAGTAATGCTTAATAGTGTTATTATAATATAGACGTATAATTAACTAGGTATGTAGGGATACCATGTAATAAACCGAGATCAAAATATTTGTCTGCATATTACACTTTTTCTACATACCTAGTACTATTTATAAACACTGAAATAAAATCAAATTAATGAAAAATGTTCCACTTGAAATTTCGAATAGTACAATTCCATTCTGAATTCTATAAATGTGCATTAACATAGGTATTAATTATGCGTCTATTTAGTAATATATATATATCACGACCTCGTGTACTATTTTAATCACGTTTAAACAAACGCTTTGAGTGTATTTGCATGAATTTGAATTTTTATTGAAGTTTATTTTAGATGTTTAAAAATATATTTAACGAAATAATTGCCGAAACCTTTATAAGACCCTCTATTTTTCACACTCACTTACCACCGGCGCCCTCATTGACATAAACTGGAATACTAACGACCATGTGTATACGTAGTCCCCTCGCTCGCTCGCACGCGTTATCGTTGTATTTTGTAGGTATAGTGTTCACGAGTATGGTCGTGGCTCGTGCCCCCCCGTCCCTTTGGAAAATGTCCGTGTTTATTTATTATTGGTTTTTTTCACCCACTGTTACCAAGGTGTAGTGTGATGTTCACACTTCCATACACATATACTTCTCTAAATTGCACCTGTCATCCTCACCCACCTCATCTATACCTGAGTGTCGTTCGCTTGAGTAACAAAAGGTATATATGTCGTAGCCACTTCACGAAATCGATCTTTTCATGAAAAGCTATCTAGTTCATGAAGTAGAAATGGCTTTTTCACATTTTGTGAAAAACAAAAATATTTCACGAAACGATCGCTAAAAATTTAACATTTCAATTTGACATCACATAAATTTTTCATAAAATGATCATTCAATCTATAAAATAAAATATTTACTGCACTCAATTATTATTTTTATTTAGTTATAAGTAGTATTCGACCTCTTGAATTTGCATATTGAACACAATTAAATAAAAATGTTGACTTTGAATATTTTTGTATATCTACCCGCATTTCATCATATTTTGGGAAAACTTTTTATTATTTTTTATAATATATCATATAAGCATCCAAACTATTTTTAAAATGTCATTACTTTTATACATTTAATATTATCGGTCAATATCGTGTTTGGGTAAGGTTTTAAGAAAAATATTTTCCAAAATAAATTATCTTCACTTAATAAGTTTGTTTATCGATTAGTATTGTATTTTTAAAAACTTAATGATAAACCATATTCTATATTGTACGAAGAAATAAAAATCTGTACGTATTGTGTATAGCGACGAGTGTTAAATTGCATCTTAGTTCAATACACGGCGTCGCGTAATTTATTACCCATAGTCCATAACTATTAATTATAGTAAAGTTATAATCCACGTAATTTACTATATTTATTTTAACTACGTCTACGTAATTCTTTTTAATTTTTTTCAAATAAGCATTTATATATATATATTTATATGTATATATTTATTATGTTTTAAATATTTATAAATATTACTTTCTATAACTTAACATAACTTTATACAAAAACAACTTAAATGTATAGGATATTGTGTAAAACTTCTTATACTATGGAATTAAATAATACAAGATAGATAAATAATAGAATTAATTTTAAGTGATGAACTTTTTATTTTACAAAGTGAATGATCACTTGTGAAAAACTTATACTATATCAAAAATTGGAGTGTCCATTTCATGAAAAAATGACCGTTTCGTGAAATATTTTCTTATTTTACGAAGTGTGAAAAAAATACGTCTCCATTTCATTAAATCGACAAATTAACATGATGAGATAAATTTTACGAAGTGGCTACGATATAATGTTCACCTATGATAAGTGAACGCATTGTCTGACGAGAAATATACTACCATATTTGCAAGAGCAACGATAATTTCAAATTCACACATTTTTGGTACTGCATTCACTTAACAATAGTAGATGATGTTACCACCGAGTCGGCGGAGGGGTAAACGATTAGAGGGATGATGGCGAACACGTGCGCTTCGCAATATACCCATATACCTATGCACGTATCGGAAGAGGCATTTTTCACTATTGTACACGATCACACTGCTGTGCAGTCCTATACACACTATAACCCACTGCTACCACAAACCAATACTTACGTTACACTCATTCAAAACTGGCCCATTTTTATCATAAATGTATGAGCGCCAAGTTTAAAGTGCATTTTTCTCTCTCATCTATCTTTCGCTATACGTTTCTCATTCTCGACTCGTATATGCGCACGTTTTTTTTTTTTATTTTATATACGTTTCTGGACACGTATTTTTTTCGTTTGTTTCGACCTTACAGTACAACGGGTCCGATATAGTGCCCCGGAGCAGTGGTGTCGGTGACGGGGGGGTTTAGTAGACGGAGGGTTTATAGAGGATATAGCAAAGCTACAGTGGCGGTGGTCGGGGTCGTTTACGCGCGCGGGGTACTGCTGCTATACTCTACAACAGATATATATATATATACACACATATATATAAAGGTGCACATATATGGGACCCACCGTACACACACACACACACTCGTCGTCGAGTCTTTTGGTACGTACAGCGAGGGTGACGTGTGCGTGTGCGGGAGTGCGGGTAACGGGACCCTTACTTACTACACCACTCCGCGCACTAACCCTCTCACTACCGTCGATACCCTTGTCACACCCTCCACCCCAGAACACACACGCACCGTATATACCGCATGCCGCTCTAAAAACGGACGACCACCCCCGATCCCTACACACCCGCGTCACAACTTGTCTGCCTGCCTCGTACTCGTTATCCTTACGCGTGCACACACACATACACACGAACACACACATAAACTCACGCATTCCTTCTTCTTTTTACTACCCACCGCCAACCGCCTCCTCAGTTATATGCCACTCACTCTCGTTCCCTTTACTACTGCGCGAATCGTACCTACCCTTCTATTTCGTTACTCTTGTAATACTATGTATATATGTATATATGTATATATATATATATACAGCACGATTTTACTATAATATTTGTTGACGGGTTGTGCACACTCATGACACTACCTTAGTACGGTATACTATGTATATAATGTATGCTCGAGAGTCTGTCCGGCTATGTCTATACAGCTGTTACTACAGCGCCCGACAACCACGTATTGGTGTTAAGTCGTGCTCGTTTTCCAAAACGTCGTCATTATACTTTGTAGAATATAGTTATAATAACAACTAGGTAAGTTTGGACCTACGTTGTAGAGAAATGTATTTCGAGCCGGAAAAGGATCTTTGCCATTGATAAAGTGTACGGAGGAAACTCGAAAGGTAATACGTCGTCGTCGTCGTAGTTGTCGTTGTCGTCGTCGTCGCCGTCCAGCCGGGTAGCCGGTCAGTCGGTGATACGATGTAAGGGTGAAGTGGTAGTGGCTGAGGTGACGGTGGTGGAAGGTAGATACCTACTATACCGCCGTCCTCCAAAACTGGGAACACTTCCCTTTCTCTTTCACTCTTTCTACACCCCCGTCACCCCAGTTCATGGCAGTAACAGCAGCAGCAGTGGTAGTAGTAGTAGTAGACCCTTGTTGCCGACAAAGTTCCCCTTACCTCTTCCATCGCTACCACCGTCACAGCCGTAACAGCACCAGCTGTCAGTCCTTCTTCGTATAGTCGTTTCCTCTCCTTACCACCGCCCCTGGGACACACAAAACCGCCTTCTCCTCTAGCCATATTCCTCTACACTTCTACTACTACACTATATACCTACCCCATTCCGCATGCTCTATATGTACTTCCATTACCGTCTTGCCCAATATTACTATACAACAGCTAAAGCTATACCCTGCGGCGGCAGCAGCCGACGTCATCAACGCTACTTCCTCTACTGTTCTCTTCCACTCGCCCCCCTCTGTACCATCGTTACCAATCTACTACCATTTCCGCCACCAACAGAGCAGTTTTATTTTTTCTCTATAGGCTCTTACAACCACCGCCTTAGAAAGCCGTTTGCTACCGTATATACTGCAATCTTTCACACGACACTATACTTCGTCCGCCACTCCTAAAAATTATTTCAACCCTACGGCTACCACTTTATCGTCGTCTTCTGAGTAACTATCTGTACTACGTTATACTGTAAACGTATAAGGTGAATACCTAGTAAATTCTTGAACAAAATCGGGTGCAGCTAGGAACTGTTTATCGCACAAATATGATATACATGATACACATATGAATAATATGTATATATCATATTACGTATATGCGCAAATATACTATATTCTCCTGAGATTTTAAGCATCTAAACTATCATCCAGCATTTAAATCTAATTAATTTCTCCCTATGTATTCTGCTTTCAGTATTCTATTATACTTACGCTGCTATTGGTTTTCTCTTTCACTCGCACACGCATAAACTTAAATTTATGCAATAACTGCCAAAAAAAAAAAACTCGTGTATTCAGTTATATCATAGAATGTTTATTAAATTGTACGGCATAAAAAATTTTATCTCTCCGTTCATTGACATGACACTGTTATGTACGAAACTTTTTTTTTCTTAATACACGCCATACCTCGAACATCATGGACACCAGCGCACCGTAATCATTGGTATCTCTTATTATTGTATACATTTCATTTTTCACTGTCGTTTCCTTTTTCTCTTTTATCGTCATCTCATCCGTTCGCAATGTTTCTTTTTATATTCTAACATTTATATACGATATACAACCAACATACTCTTCCGGATTTAGCTGAATAGGTATATAGAAAACCAGGGTAAATGTTGTACTGGATGTATGAATATTTTTTTGCTATCACAAATTCACAACGACTACATGCGTAAGAAAATATATATGTTGCCAGCTGCCTTCTCAAATAACGTCATCATATACACTACCGCACATCGCACGCACACGCAAAATATCATCATCAACAATATCACACAATACTACTATCATTGGTCAATATCATTAATAATACCACAATACAATAATAATAACACAATTACACACACAATAATACATAATAAAGTCACAATACCAATATCACAATATCAACACACACACAATAATAATAATATATATACTTTTTGAGTGTATCTATATCTATATAAATATATAAATGTATATTTCGTGTCAGTATATCGGAATTTCCACCCGCCCTTGCAGAATTCAAACAAAGCCCCCTTTTCACCCACATTGCCACCATCAGTCCAGAATCAAACGACGTATCCACCTCACTCATTCGCTTCCCGAAATGGAATCTATGATCTAGCGACAATTTCAATTTTCCGATCACTGTTAGGAATTTTGATTTCGAAAATAGCTTACACGAATATCGTCTTTGAAATTGTTTGTTGTTTTTTTTTTTTATCTTCCAGACGTATTATATTATGATGTGTTTGTTTCATCGTATGTATTTGTGTTTCTAAAACACATCGGCCGGTTAGCCTTAACTCTATAATTTGTCATCATAGACAATATTTCGGCGCAGTAATAGATTAAATGCCAATTGATCGATTCGTGTTGTTATATTAGTGCAGTAATGTAGTGTAGTCTGTGTTTCCATAATTCATATATCTATATGTATAGGCATATACGTATGTGTGTTTAGAGAAGTTTTATTTTTATTTGAAGGGTGTTTAATTGTCACCGGGGAGAATATCATATTACGTTACCACCGCACCCACTACTAAATATTTGTCCGGTATTATATATAGCTATGTATTTACTAGTTATGTTATGTAATATGGTATATATAATATATATACATATATATATATATATATATATATATATAACATAAGTTTATCGTTTAATAAATAAAACATATAAACAATATAAATAATAATAAAAAAAAAAATTATATATATATATTATATATTAAACATATAATTGTAGTGATAAATAATGACAATATATAGTGATGTATAGATAGTAGATACACTTTCGACAAAAACCACGTCATTGTCGTATAGTGAACGTAACGCTCTTGGCGGTGGCGACGGCGAAGGCGACATAGGCGGTCAGTCCTCATCAGTCGTCAGTCGGCAGCCAGCCAGCCAGCCAACGACACGTACCGAGGTCTCCTACACCCTCTCACTCTTTCTCTCTCTACTTTTATTTTTCATTTTCGCGTATTTAAAATATACTCGATCGAGAATTTATTTTGTTCGGAAAAATTTTATTGGACAATTTAATGCCGTTTTAAAATGTTATAAAAGAATGTTTTTCTAAAAAATTAGATATTACTTTTTACATTTTAATTCGGACATTAATAAATAGCGATTCTAGTAAATATAATTAACTTAATATTTATCATTAGCTTATTAAAAATTTAATTCAGTTAGTAAAATACTGTTTATTTATAAAATAAAACTTTTTTAATCGAACAAAAAATATCCGGAAATGAAATAAACCACGGTCTTGCTTAGACGTGCCGATAATTATTTAAATTTTACTAATCCAAAAGCCACAATGTCAGCCAAACGGAAGCAAGGATTGAAGGTAATAATAAAATTATTTTTACTAAAAAAAAATTTAATATATATATATATATATTATATATTTGTAGTACACTCTTTGTAAATACAAAAATAAAAATGACGAGTATTTTTTTGTACATAAATATTCAAATATTGTTGTAACATTTTGTACAAATGACTAGCATTTGAACGAAATATTATAAAAATATAATCTAATTACTATTATATAATATATAAGCAAATTCGATAAAAGAAAAAAAGCGTTTTGTTTATTGGAGGTTGTGGTATACGCAGGAGTAAGACCGTAAGACCGTAAATATTATTGTTTTAAATAGGTACCGATCGTGATAACGGGTCGTTTGTTGTTATTGTTATTACTATTACGTCGACGGCGGGTGCGGTAAACTGGTAGAGTGAATATGTGTATACATTATTTTAATTTTATCTCAATGTTATCAAAACAGCGGCGCCCGCCGTCGTCGGCAACCGTCGCCGCCCGCCACACCCGCCCTGCCGTCACGACAACGCCGTGATAACATGTTTTTTTGGCGGCAAATTGTTTACACGCATTTATGCAAACTTTTAATTTTATTTAGTTTTTCGACAATGCACGTTTTGGTTCTGTACACCACTTAGCGTTCGTGATGTGTGTACACTTGACCATCACAGTTGTCACTATTATAACGGACCTTCCCTACCCTGACCCTTACGCCGCCGTCACCGTCCCGTCCACCCAGATACCACTCCCACACACCCTCTCTACCTTCTAATGCTCCCGCTTCCGCCAACACCGCCGCCGGGCCGTTCCCGACGCTGTCAAATCCTCACCCCTCCCCCAGTGACCCTCTCCCACCCCGTCACCTATACCAAAATCACCACCCTCGCCTTTATCGTCGTCGTCGTCGTCCAAAATACACACAACATAACTATATACCACAGCGGGCGGCATGGGTGGCGGCGCGTAGAGATGGTAGTGGTGGCGGCGGAGGTACTCGTCCTGCTGTCCCGCTACCCACCACCGCTTTTGCCAACACCACTACACTTCTAGCTCGACATACAAACACATACAAGCGCACGCGTGCACACAAATACCAACGCCACTACACTCTCCTCATCCTCTTACCCACATCATCGTCGCCACCGCCTGCCCATCACACGTCTACTCACCCCATCTCACGCTGTTGTTCCTTCTCTATACATACTACACTACTATGTAATATCCTTTGCCAGAGGACGAATATACACACACACACACACACACACACACACACACACACACACAACACACATACTATACCTACTCACACGTGCACATACAAACATATATAGATATATAGATATACGCATAGGACACACGGGACCACTACCACAGAACCGGAGGCGATGGGACCAGGACGGGAACGACGAAAAGCCCTCTTTTACCCCAAACTCTACCCACGACCACCGCTCTGCTTCACTCTACACCACTCTCTCTTTCTTCACAAAAGTTAGTAGACCCTACTGCCGCCGCTACCACCACCACTCCACACGATCGTCATGAACCATTACTATTATATATATAGCACTACTTACACCCCTGTGTATGTGTCTGAAAACGCGTGTGTATAAGTAATGTGCACAGCATAAAACCTTTTTACTTCCACCACCACGCCCTTCTCTTTCTAAGATAACAAATTTCTCTAGGAGAATTGTAGTGCTTTTTCTAATACTTATACTAGCTCGTCCGCGTCTCTAAAGTTTCAAGTAAACTCGAAACAATTTTTATGAATAGTTCACTATGGTCTTCCGTTTACAACCAAGAATCGTTAATTTTTATTTCTTATTCTCTATCAATTTTACAATAACAACAATATAAATAACAATGCATACATTGCACATTAATTTTCCCCTGTAGATTCTAAACATGGTCAAAGATGTTTAAATGACTTAATCATAGGCATAGTTAGGGGGGGGGGGCTTGAGAGACTTAGCCCCGCATTTGGAAAATATCCCTCCCCAAATGCAGAAGATGTCCTGCATGAGTCACTATATGTCTACTCCAGAAGGGCTACAGTCCCAAAAAAGTTTGACCACCCTACGCCTATGGACTTAGGAAAGAATTAATATAATTACTTACATTATTACATACAACTTAGCAAAACTTATAATGTTTAGTAATAATATATCTACTTATTATTTAAATTGTTGAATTGTATACATAAGTAAACGAAAACTGTTAGTAATATTATATTATAGGTATTGAATGTTATTTGTGTTTTTAATAATCAGATGAATACGTATTGCGACATATCTCACTCTTCAATAAATCTATTACCACTTACTATACTTGGTTCATAACATAAATAATTTTCGTACTTTTAACAACGTTAGCTAGAATATAATATCATTTACTAGGTATATACATTATACATAAGTGTATATCGAAATTGAATTTATTCGTCTTATATACCTAGTAGTAACATAACTAATAAACTAGAACGTTCGCAGTCGGTATATAGCTTAGCGTGGTGGCGGTGGTCGGGGTGTGCGTTTGTGGTGACGTTGCGGACGTGTGGCTGCGGGGGTCGTAGGGGTGTGGGCGCTACAGCAGGACGTTAGCAGGACGGGTGGTAGTGGAGGCAGCGGCGATGGCCCAAGGGTTCACACAGGGATTGTCACACCCCACCACTCATACCTCCCACACACCATCGCCGACAACAAATTCCGGCGGCACCGCCGTTCTCTCGTCACAACTCCTCTACCCCTCCATTACTGCATATCCCCATTATCCCCCAGGAGAAAACTCATCAGTTCTCTGTGTACGCGTATACCCATACATACACACACATATGCTTGCGTATGCGTAAATGTGTGCGTGTGCGTATATGTATGCGTGTGTGGGGGGTTTTGCGACCGCACCACCTATCCGGCACGGCCCCGAAGGCCCTTCACGCATCCGTTTTATATATATATATGTGTGTGTACGTATATATTTTATACGTCCTATATAGCCGATGCTGTTTGGGTACCCTATTCCCAACGTACCCCTCTACACGCCGCACTCCCTGTTATCCCAAACACCAATACCTTCACCCCCTCCGGCCACCAATGTCGACAAAGCTCAACCGGAAGTGGCAGCACTACCGCTGGTACAGGGTGGTGGTGTTACTAATCCCCCTTCCCTCATCACCCATCGCAGTGTCGTCGTTGTCCTTTGCTGCGCTATATCGTTGTCGCCGTCAGCGTCCACCTCGCCTCCCCTTTTCATCAAAATTCTACTTTACCCTCTTGTGTTTCGAAGAAACCCTAGTAGTAGCAGCAATAGTAATAGAATCAGTCCTGCTGTCCAAACTTCATCTCGGACCCACTATACCCCCCATCTGATCGCTGCCATATCGGACATTCTTCCAACAGCTAACACAGTCATTCTTATTTAATAGTTAATGTAAAGTTACTTCGCAGATTCGGTCCACAAATAGACAGAATCAATACACCCGCAATACACAATCGGTAATATTGTCTTGATTGCTTGAGCTTGGGGAGCCTACAGTGTAACATGTTTCTATCATTTTCCGATCTTGCTACATAATGTTAGCACCTGTCGTAGAGATAATTTCTGTTTAATATGTTTTTGTTCGGTATAACATTCAAAAAAAAAAATTACCATAATTAATATTTATTATTCCGTTTTTTACCCGTTTTTATATTTTTACGTTGGTATTTACTAAAATAAATATAAAGAATTTGGGTTTATTATGCGAATTTTGATTTAGCTTTATGATGGTCATAGTAATTTGAAAACAATGAATTCTATAGTAATTTAATATTTTTTTATTTCTATGCTAAACTTAATAATATTATGGTCGTGTAATATCAACATTTTATTATTTATTATTTTAAATTTACAGTACTATAAAAAAAAAAATTGATATATTGTGGATTAGGATGAAATAAATTTAACCAACAGTTTTTGTTTCAAATTATAAAATTTATAAATATTGTAGAACATGAATAATTAAGCACATTTTAGATACAAATAAAACAATAAAAAATACACCAAAATTACAATACGCGAAGATTAAAGAATATGATTAATATACTAATTAAATAATATTTAACTATCTACTTTTGATATACATTTAAATCATAGAAATATGATTTATGAAAATAACATAATTTTATACATCTAAATAGTTCAGATATATTATATTAATTTTGTCCTATCATACTTCATAAAAATATACCTACTAAATTACATTACAAGTTTATAATACCCTTAGGGATATTAATATATTTATATAATATTTAATATCATATTATCACTAAATTTTGAATGTATTGTTATGCGTGGTCATACTTTAGTAAATTAAATTTACTAAAATTTAGTTATATTTTCTGCAGATATTATATTTAGTTATTGTTTATCTAATAACACATTAGACCACTAAATGTCATATTATATTAATATCACACATAATTACACAATACCAATGTCCTGCATAGTATATTAATTATTATTTTGTATAATTGTAAAAGTGGATGGCTACATTTTCAACTTAAAAAAATTAAAAATTAAATTTATTATACTGAAAATGTAATTTTTTTTAAGAATTTCTTTCTAACTCCCATTTACTATGAGTAATGACTATTACTATTATCTATAAATAACACAAAAGCTAAATAAAATCAGCGTTTCAAAAAAAAAAACTCGTTAAAAATACCTTATGATTTATTTGATTTAATATTGATTTAAACAATTTAGTATTAAAAAAAAAAATTACTCATAAAATTTTTTGAAGATTTAATTTCATTAACGGTTAAAATAAATTTTAAAATTTACGTTCTCAATATAAAGCTCTCTCTTAATAAAATTATCTAAATTACTAAAAAAATATTAAAGACAATTGTAAACATTAATCCTCCAAATTTTGAAAATTTATAAATGAAAAATGCAAAAAAACATTTCTACCTAATACTGTATGTATTTAAATTATTACAATTTTAACTTTAAAAATTCTATTGATGCCATTTTTATAATTCTAATATTGATTTAAGCGCAGTCACTCGAAAAAACTTATTGCAAATAATTTTATTCTTTTGTTAAATTACCATAATATTCGAAGTTTTTAATGTTTTAAATAGTCATAGATCGAAGTGTAGTCCTGGCCCCTGGGTCTGATTTAAAATCTTACCAGTTTTATCAACAATGTCCTCCTCTGTTTTAAATTTTTAATTTATTTTTGTCTCGTAGAATTTTTTTAGATATATGGGAAACAAAATAAGTATTATCCGTTCTATTCCTAAAACATCATATGATTTAGCTAATATTTCAAATTACAGACCAACTTCTTTACTTTCAATTGCACCAAAAATATTTGAATCTATCATGTCAGATAAGATAACTCCAGAACTAAACAAAAATATTGTTGATAATTAATATTGTTTTAATTTTTAGGCTGTCTGAATCACTGCTATCAACTCCTTAATACTTAAACATTCTTTAATTGATGATTTTTCAGTTTTATTTATACTAACTTTGCTAAAGCTTTCGATAAAGTCAATCACTCTATTTTTTTTTTTTTTACATAAATTGAATTATGTAGACATGCGTGGCCCACTTTTACGTTGGATTGAGTTTTATATTTTAAAGCGCACTTAAATTGCTGTTTATAAAGAATTTTAGTTGGAACTAATATTAGTTTCATCGGGTGTATCTACCTCAAGGTTATTACCCTTAATTTTATTTCTAATATATATTAATGAAATTACTTTTCTAAATAGTTCTAAGTTTTTTTTATTGATGATATTAAACTTTACCGTGTTATAAATTGTTTTAAGGGCACTGCATTATTGCAATCTGATTTAAACTTGATTTTTAATCAGTACAAAAAAATTGTATAACTCTTTCGTTTACATTTCAATACTTTTTTTGACTAAAATATCAATTGTATACATCTGCCCTGAATAACTGACGTTATTAAGATATATATTTTGAACTTAAATTAATATTTGATGCTCATATTTACTGCATAATCATAAAGCCTTAAAATTGCTAGGTTTCATTTATAAAAGCTATGTCAACTTCAATGATAAAAATACTTTTAAATAAATGTATTGTTCTTTAGTGCGCTCAGTTTTAGAATATGGTTCTATTATTTGGTCACCATATAATATTAGATTAATAACTACCCTTAAGAAAGTTCAAAATAAGTTCTTACGCTTTTTAGCTTTCAAATGTAATATACCCAGAACTCCCCATATACTTACTATCCTTTACTTACTTACTTAAATCTTGAATCCCTAGAACAGCGCAGAATCAGGTTTGATTTATATTTTATTTGTAAGTTATTAAAAAGCTATATTGACTGTCCTAACTTCTTAAGTCGTCTATCATTCAAAGTTTCCTCAACTCACACCCAATCAATAAATTTATTTAAAATTTTAAACTTGAAACTATTAATTATGCTACTAACACACCATTTTTAAGTATTATACATTTTTTAAACAATTAAAACATTGATAGGTTTTATTATGTTTCCTTTCAATTATTTAAAAATCATGTTTCTGCTTATCTATTTACGCGTATAAATTAATTTACTTATACACATATTTCTATTTTAATTGTTTTTATTAAATTAGTTATTGTTGCTGTTTAAAAATATCTTCGAATGCTATGTATTAAGTTAATTCATTTAATTGGATCCAAGCCCGCATAATATTTCAATAAATAAATAAATAAATAAATGAATACCCAGGCATTTTTTACTAAATGATTTTATTATATAAAGTAATTCAAATCATTTTTACATATTGTACTGTTATTCTTTTCTTATGATCTATGATTTTTAATTTAAATTGTTTCATTTATACATTAACAATTTTCAAGTACTTATAAAGTTAAATGATTATATACTTCATCAAAGTTTTAAAAAAGAAGGATTTATATAAAACACAATAAAATTTAATACTAATAGGAGATTTACGTGTTCTCAATTCTTAAGTGACTTACTAAAGACAACGGGAATTAAATAAAACAATAAAAGAAATTCCTGTGTATACGGACTTACTTAGAAAGCATTTTGTGTGTTTATTTATTTTTCATTTTTAGTGTAAATACAACGATTTTTAATCATAAATGTCATGTTATCTTTAAATGGAAATAAACAACACTTTAAATCATGTGTGTACTTAAATAAACTAGCTAATAGAATTGTTGATACATATATCATTTATACGTTAAACAAGTATAATGAATACGCAACTAATAATACATTAAAATATTAGCCAATAATATATTAATTAATACGAAATGCACTTGCATGCTCATGATTATTACGCGTTACGTATATTTACACGCTTTGGCAAAAAATTAAAATTTTAGATTCTAAGTAAAGTGAGAAAAGTATTGGGTTATATAGTTTTTATAATGATATTTATATTGTAACGATTTTTTTTTTTTTATGGGAGTAATGATCAAAAGTTTCTCGTGATATCTTTTTATGGATCGAAAATCTAATTTCAATTTTTCAACAGCTTTTTCAAGCGTGAGAAAACTCTTAAAAATTTCCGAAGACTGTTGTAAATATATTGTCAGCAAGTATGGCTTTGACAAAACGTCAACAACGAGATTTTTGTATGAGCTCCGTTTAGAATCGTTTATCGAACGAAATGTGTGATAATTCGGGTATAACTGTTGTGTGTTTTGCTTTCAAATTGAATAACATAATTATTGTTAACACGAGGTGAATGAAGTGAAAAAAGTGTCAATCAATCGCCTTTTGTATTTTATCCGGAATATTGTAATTTATGTTTTCTAATAAATTACTCAAATCGTGTTCAACATCATTAAAATGTAAGAATACAATTACTCGATTTGAAAAATATTATAATGCCAAATAAACTTATCGTGTATACAAAATAACAGTCTTTAAAATCAATACGCGTTATTATAGTATTTAATACTATTGTAACTTATTAGCTCTCATCTTTGATTGTATAGGTACTTATTTTGAGAACGAATGCAATTTGCATGTATAATAATATTATGCGAAATAAATTTATGTTTATATTTTTAATGACAAGAAAAAAATATTTATACCAAAGGTATTGAATAATATTGAAAAAGTTGAACAAGACAAATTATACATCGTCATTTTAAATAGCTTATTGGTTTTTCTGCGTAAATATTGGCTATGCATGTATTGTTAGACCCTGATCGAGGACAACTTAAATACCTTGTATTAATGTGTAGAGATATTGAATACCCACACCAACTGATGTTTTTCCAAAACAAATAAAGTATCGGAAAAATATAATTCTGTTACGTGTCTGATGTATATAATCATAACCGAGGTGTCTTTACCAACACCCCTGCTCAATTTATGATTCATACAAAACACGAGAACATTTTACTCGTACCTACTACATAGCTCCAATAATTATTATAAAAAATGTAGATATTTAAGTACCTTATAGGTGCTTTAGGTAACCAAACATAACCTATGCCTATTTTTATATGCATTATAAAATACTGTCGTAAGTGGAATCATAGATTTACTATTCATATACATTCATTACAGACATTTTTAAAAATAAACATATAACAAATATATTTCTTCTATATAATATTATGTATTATTTTCATGAAAAATTGAATTTTAGAATCATTTACCTCTTATTTTAATTTTCTATGATGTAACATAAAATATAATTATTTATAAATATGAACTAATTTATACCATATTAAAATGTTATTTTTTAGATAAATATTTTAACTACCGTGTGTTTAATGAGTTTTTTCAAATATTTAAGATTCAATTTCTAATTTTATAATTATACTTCGATATTGCTATTAACAACTAACAAATATTATCTACTACACTTGCGAACGAAAACATTAACCATACTTAATATAGGCTCCAATATTATCGTATCAAAATAAAAATATGTGTTAAAATTGGTAAAAATGTATTATGAACATTAATACAACGTATTTATATTGACAATGCAAAACATAACAAATCAAAATTTTACTACTTAGTTAAAATTTAAATCATTATAAAATAATTTTGTTTGATAGTTGAAAATAATTAATCCTACCAAATTATAAACTATAATATTACGAGTACCATCGAAAAATAAATTATTAATAAAAAAGTAAATTATTTACAATTTAATTTTAGTATTTGAATTCAGATTAGAATGTCTTAATCTCTAATATCTTTTTTATTTTGTTTAAGAATTAATTTATCAAAGATTCAAATTTTTGTATTTCTCTTGATCAAACTTATTTACAACAAAACACATTTATACCATAATTATTATTGTAACGTTTAAGATAAACGCATGAATTTGTTTAAACCTAATTTTTATGTATACTTATTTATTATTTTCGAGTGCTATACACCTCTCAAATTCGTACTGTACACTTTCGATTTCAAACTAATAACAGTTACTTAACAGTTAATCTAACTTAACCTGTAGCGTTCACTAAAAAAAAAAAACTTCAATATCCATCTATTTTTTAAATGTTTTAATAATTAAATATTTTATGTTTAAATATTTTCTTTAAATGATATATACATACAAAAACCATTAATTCTAGGTACATATAATATATATAATATAATATGTATGTATAAAAATAATTAAATATGTAAATATGATAACACATAAAAATACAATTATTATAGTAATATTTATTAAACAAATGTTTTTCTATTAGTGTGACATTTATAAGTTAAAGAAACATATTTTCAGAATGTTTACGGTTTATATAATTATAAGTTATATACGTTATATAATATAATCAATAAGTTAAATAGATAAAACTAATTACGACGATAAAAATGTTCGAGATACTAAACATTTGAATAAATATAAATTATAATACAATATTCATTCTATCGTATAAAGTCAAAATTAAACTATATTTATAAGTATATTTTGAATTTAGTGTAAGATGATGTTAGTACTTATATAGTAATCAAATTAAAATTCGTTAAAATTGGTTATAACCAAATTACAATCTTCTTTTTATAATTTTCAACTCTGAAATATAGATTAAAGTATTTATATTTTGGGGTATTTTCTTTATAATTTATGTTATTTAATCATGACTTATTTAACTAGGTGTATAAAAATGTTTATGAACTGTGTTTTTAATGAAATTGTAATTTAATTTCTAGGAAAAGAGTGCAGCATTACATTCGCCTATAAACAAAAGGATTAATGGCACTGGTCACCATCCTTATAATATGCATCACACATCCAGGAGTATTATGAATGGTCTTGCAACGTCTTCATCGCCGTCTTCACTAGCGGTACTTATAAAATATAATTATTTTATATTTAAAAATTGACTTATTATACTTGAAGATATTTTGCTTATTAAATAATAATGGTATTTATTCTTAAGAAAAAGCATTGGTTCGTAAAATTATGTTTGACAATTTAGAATGAAACTCAATATGCTTTAGTAATTAAAACTAAATCGAAACTTATCATATCAATTGAACTTGGATTCAAAGTATATAATAAAATTATATGTTATTACATTTCCAGAAGTCGCTAGATACAATTACTACCAGCAGCAACAGTCACCATAATTTCCACCGGCATTGGTTAGACATGGCAAACGATTCTGTTAACAACAGTAACATGATGGACGTGGATGGATCGGCGGATGACAACTCAATGGCGGCCGCGGCAGCCGCGGCTGCTGCCGCTCTGCTCTTTAGCCCTCCGTCGTCCGTCGGCAGTGGTATCTCGCCCGGTGGACCATTATCGTCCTTACACCCCAACTCGCATCTTGCACATCACCACGCCTTGTCACCACTGGCACCGCTCGCCCTGCCACCTCATTCGGCTGCGGGCATCGGGTTGTCGCCTGCACATCATCATCATCATCAGCACATCCAACAGCAACTACAACAGTATGCGGCGGCTGCTGTTGCCGCAGCCACCGCAGCAGCCGCGGCCGCAGCCGCAGCGTCTTCGACAGGTGATTCGACATCACCACCTCCAAATTTGCCACTGTCTTTGCCTCCGATGGCGCATCACTACAACCAAAACAACAATATCAGTGGTACAAACAAACGCAGAAGTACCAGTGGTACAGGATTGACAGTACAACAACAGCTGTACCGAAGAAGTGGGACTCCTACGTCCTCCACAACATCATCGCCTTCACCAAGACTATTGAATTCTAGTAAGTTATTAACTGTTAAATAAAACGCCCAACAATAATGCTAATACAATTCCAACGCATTCGTTGATGTGTACTATACAAATACACTTTATTTTTTAATTTAGAAAATGACGCTGATACGACCACAAGCAGTACTGGTTTGCACGAAAACAGCAGCTTTTCGACATCTGGACTCCCGACTACCACGACAACTGTGCTCTGGCCACCTTTGGGCCTTCTCACTGCAGCGCATCAGCAACATCATCACAGTATGTCATCACCTCCAAAGTTTCAGCAACTATTTGGTTCGTCGGTTAACTCTCTGGCCACAGTTACAGCTGGATCACAAGTCCTACCATCATTACCACCACCACCAATTTCATCGCCTTCGTCTTCATATCGACTTCCATCCAAAGAAACAAACGGTATGTCAGTGACCACTACTAACGGTATTGTTACTGGTAACGATATTGGAATTGGTGCTGAGAATGCAATGAACGCAGACGAAGATGACGCGGCAATTGACGATGAGGAAGATGAAGAAGACGAAGAAGATGAAGAAGAAGAGGAGGAGGACCTTGATGATGACGATATTGAAGAAGGTGAAGAAGATGCAGATGAAGAAGAAGGAGAAAGAAATGCAGATGGTGGCGATGGAAATGCTGCACAAACTCGGCGATTGCGCAGGCAACAAGTCAGACGTTTACGACAACTACAACGTGCTAGTAACGGCAATAACAATGCAAATGATGGCACTGATTCAGGCATAACTACAAGCTACCGCCAGCACTGGCAACAGCCTTCAACTACCACAACTTCTGCCAGTTCTCTGTCACAGCAGCAACATCAACATTCCATTGGATCATCTTCTCAACATCATATTGATCCGGAGCGTTTAAAAGCATTCAATGTGAGATATTTGTTATATTAAAAAATAATATATCAGTTATATCAATTTATTAATAAATAATTTCCAAAATATAGATGTTTGTCCGGTTGTTTGTGGACGAAAATTTAGATAGACAAGTGCCAATTAGCAGACAGCCCAAAGATAAGGTACAGGCAATTATTGACTCGTGTGGACGACAGTTTCCTGAACTTTCAGACAGGTCACGTAAGCGTATCAGAACTTATTTGAAATCATGTCGCCGTAATAAGCGAAATACGCCACAATCCGGAGGTGTTTCATCGTCACCTCCTCCACCCACTAATCCATGGCCAGCAAATGGTTCCTCTTCTGATCCAACAGTACAACCGGTATATATTGACAATAAATACCATTTTTTTTTTCTTATAATTTTATGATATTTGTTTTATAGCAAAGACCCACTCCAGCACATTTAACAAGTGCCCAGGCTGAAACTATATTGGCAGTAGCTTGTCAACGAGAGTCGGATAATGCTCGACGAATGCGTCTTGGTCTTGAACCCGTTGCACAGCCTTATCCGTATTCGGTTGCTTCAACATCGACATCTAATGTATTTCAACAACCTTCTGGTACTCTACTATTAAACCAAAATGGAAGTAGCGGAGCCACATTACAAATGTCCTCCACGTCATCGGATGAAGATGCCGGTGCAGGTGATAGCAGTTTTGAAAAAACGTCCACTAATGCTATTGAAGCTGATACTGAGCATCGCAATGGTAACGACAAAGCAGAAAACCGAGATGGCTGTGACCGTCGAGAAGTAACTGAATCTGTTGAAGGAGGTTCTGGTGGTGATTTGGCAAACATGACCAATACTGCTAATGACGAATTGAACTTGTCAAATGTGACTAGTGGAACTAGCGTTACATCTTCATCTCCTAATAATAATGGTAAGGCAAAACACAAAACACATTTTGGTTATATTATTATATTATATAGTAAATAACTGTTGAGTTTTAATGCTAAAATATAATAGGTCGTTTGAAGTAAAAAAAAAAAAAATACATGTGCAAACTTGTTTAATAATGAATTGTTTTTCAATAATTTTATAGAAACTGCTGGACCGACCGACCTGAGTGTTAATAAATCTTTTTCTGCTACCACCCACAGTATGGGTACTAGTACTATGGCTGCTATTCCTCCGGCACCAACAGGAGGCGGATACATGAGCGGTGCTGGTTTTAGAGGCCTCTCTACATCAACATCAACTACGACTGTCAACCACCGTCGAATCAGCAGTAACAACTCGTCCTCAACTACTGGTATGCTACAGCTGTTTCCAACCATGAACACGACATCCAGTATCTCCAGTGGCACTACGCCCACGCTTCCAATACAACCATCGATGCTTAACCAAACAACACCACCAGTACAACCGAGCAGTAAACTTTTAAACAAAGCCGACGTGGTAACTGTAAGGCAACTCATTGCTGGTTACAGGGAATCAGCGGCTTTCCTATTACGTTCTGCTGATGAATTAGAACATCTTTTGTTATTGCGAGGATAATTTCGATATTTAAATACTGTAGAATAGTCAAAAACACGTGTTAATTTTTTTTTTTTTTTTAATATCTCTGTTTTTGTGTAAAGTACAAACAATTTTTAAACTAATTTGTGATTATTACTATTTTTTTTTTTTTTTTGTGTGTTTGTGTGTGTGTGCAAAGCACAGTCAAATTTCTATTTCTGTGCGTAGTGTACGATTTGTTATTACTTCTTCATCAACTAAAATATTGATGAAGAGGAGGATGACATAGAGTGTACCTATGACACACAATAGGATTTTTGACTTGCGCTATTCATATTATATTGTTATTGGAGTGAAAAATAAACGTAACATAAATAGCATTATGGCTATTATTATAAATTATATTATATATTATTATTATTAATATTATTATTATTATTATTATTATTATTATTATTATTATTATTATTA
>NW_020271133.1:1684361-1754181 GCF_002803265.2 Melanaphis sacchari | reverse complement strand
ATTATTATTATTATTATTATTATTATTATTATTATTATTATTATTATATCATTATCAAAATAAAAATATTGGAAAATATAATGAATTTGATTTATTCAAAACTTTAACTACTGTTATTTGTTATTATATAACTTAAAAGCTAAACCTGTAAAATTATGAACATTGGGAAAAAATTAGTTAATATGTTATAGAAATTATCTATGTATAAACAGTTTAAAAATTCTTTTAGGTACCCAGTAGGTAATATAGAATTATTATTGTTTAGTATTTTCATAAATCACCAAATAACATTAAAATGTTACGCAATTTTTATGAAATTAATTTATTCATGTATAAGTTTGTTAAATGTATTTAATTTTTTTTTTTTCATATCTTTAATTAAATACTTGAGTGGTATAGACATTTCATTCCTTTAGTTTAATACTTAACGTATCTATTTGTACGTATTTTATGCATTTTTTAATACTTAAAAGTTTTTTATTATAGTAATAACAATGTTATCCAATTCATGAATGGTTCAATAAATTTCTTTTCAAATCCAAACCATTATTTATTTTCATTATAAATTTGATTTTGTTTGATTTAAAATTATTTTAATATTTTGGAACACATTCAAGAGTAAAATTAGAAGTATTTCAACGCTTTGATTTCTTATGTATAACGTACCTACCTTTTTACACATTGGACTTATTAGAATATTTTTATTGACATTTAAAAACAGATTTTTGTAATTTATTAATATAATAACATTTTTAGCACATAATATGTATAAATATTTTTTTCTTTCAATTTAATAGATTAATACTCTGATAGCTAATCATTTTATTGATTTCATGAAATTATTTAAAAAATGTCATATCTATTTTCTTTGATATTTTACATTAAGATTGACACTTTAACTTTAGTATAATAATATATTATATTATAAGAATACACTCATATTAAAATCATCTGACATTTTTTTTTTCTATTTATTCAAACTTATTTATTTTTATATTTCAGCATAAAATATAAAAACAACATTTTTATAAAATATAGGTAAAACTTGGTAATAGCAAACTGAGTATATTTATATGTATAAAATTTTTCTCAAACTATGGTATATTTTTTAGATAACTCATATCTAAATAAAATGTATTAATTGATTTGTCATTTTGTAAATTTTTAAAGTAAAAAAAAAAACAATATTTTATTCATTACATTTAAAACTGTATAAATAAAATGATCTTCAGATAATTTAATACTACAAATACAAAGTTCTAATTGTTTAATACACAAATTACGAAATAACTGTAATTCTTCACATTGAACATAAACCACAATATGCAAATAAACCTAATTGAAATTTAATAGATTGCTATTTTTTTAAACAACTTATTCTTTAAGTGAATCTTACTATCTTAATAGTTACATTCATAAATTCATATTTACTAAAAGTGCATATTTATACAAAAAAAGTTTTCTTTATGATTAAAAAATGTAAAATCTGAATCAAAAATATCAATTAAGTACTTATTATTTTATTTTATTGACATTTCCATTAGTATTAAATAAGTAGGTTTTTGTATTATGACTACAATATGTATTGATTTATTATTACTTATATGTATTATCTCTTCTGGTTATTATTTTTTTTTAAATATACAATAGACATCTTATTGTTTGAAAATAGTCATTGATTTTTTGACTTTTTAGGTTAAATTTTAAAATTTTGAATAAATAATAAGAATAATCTTGAATAATATTTTTACTACTTGTGCTGCTGTTTTATCAAAGGTTTTGTTATACACCTAAACGTATAAAAATACTTCTGAATAAAGAAATCTATGTATTTTAGATTAAAAAAAAAAAAAATGATTAATAATATTTCTGTATTTCATTCACCATGAGTACATTCATATATGGTATAAATAATGTATTTACTGGCTGTTGGAAATACTATTTTTCAATATTTTAACTCCAATTATTAAACATCATAAACCAGTAATTATTATTATAATACATAATTATCAAAGTGAGCAGCAGCTGTACATAATATTGTTATCGAATTGATATAGACTTTTGAGAACATTAACCCTCTCAGTGTGCTAGTGTATTGATTCGACAAAAACTTTTTTTTTATCTAACGGCAAGATTACATTTTAATTTTTATAATTAAATACTATACGCTATAAGTTATAAGTTATAACCAATAAGGTAGTCGGTAGAGCAGACATTTAAAATGCTTATGCCCTCGTGCGATTACAATATCATAAAATTAAATTTTTATACAGGTATCAACGTAGGTAAATTTGGTGATCTCTATACAGACTACAACTGTACAAAATTATTTTGAACGAAGAAAGTTCTCACTCAAACCACGAAATAAGATATGATACCAGCAAAAATTTAAATAATAAAACCACTACAATTTTAAAAAGGCAATACGGTTTTTTAAATTGAAGTACAATTTGTTTAGAGTTGAATTTCAATCAGCAGTACAAAGAATTAGTACGTTTTACACTGAAATACTAACGCTGGTCGTAGATATCATGTAAAGACATCAGCCAACTGAAAATTATATACACTCGTTTAATTGAAATTATTTATTATTATATTAACGAAGTCAAGGAAGTTACTCGGTGATGTGAAATTATAAGTTAGAAAATTCCACCAGTGTTTCTCAACGAAGTGCTACGTCTTGGTGGTATAATATTGATAGTATAGGTACGGCCAGAAATATTAAAGGCATTATGGTTCCAATCCCTTTTAATCTTTCGAATACAATTTTGTCTCTTATTACAAAAGGGTTATTATATAAACTAGCAAAGTTGGTAGACCAAGTTACAAAAAATTAAGCAGTTTCTCAATGAAACTTAACTTACAACAAACAGCTGAACTTCTAAAATCTCTCAATAAGTTACTAAGTTGTGTATCATATCATTTATATTAAATGACGCGCAAGCTTATACTTACGACGAATATGGGAAAATAAGAAGCATTTGAGATGTGTAAAACAAAATTTAATATTGTAACCTTACTTCAGTACATGTCTTCGTATGTGAAATGTTACTACAGATGCATCTGTTTATGCTATAGAAGCAATAATACTAGACTATAAAAAAATTAACCTGTGTCCTGCTAGTTGATAGCAAGTATCACAGACTTCTCAATATACATAGCTTTCCTTCAAAAATCGTCAAAACTCTCAAACAAAAAGATAAAACACACGCAGATTAAATAAGCCAATTTATAACCAAACATAAATTGAATACCAAGACAGTAAAGATAATGTTACATCAGATTTCTCATTGTAAATTGAAGCTATTGTCTTCCTTATCATACTGGACTATGAATCAAGCTCACAATTCTCCTAGAACTCGCGGTGCAGTATTGAATATATTTCACAAGAAGCACAAAAGTCTTTGATGCCCTTTGTTTTGTCAAATATTGTATCATTGTATCATGGTTAACAATCAAGATAATTATGTACACGACCTGTCAATCGCACATCCTATATATAAGTTATATATAATAATTAAATAGCTTTCCAAAAGGATACATCAAAGGGAAATTGGTCAAATTATGGACCCCAGATAAGGGAACGGAGACACCATATAAAATAATGTTACGTTACAGCACTTTAAAAAGTACTAGGACACTATAGGTATATAGCCGTTGATCCCACAGCATCTTCACACCTTACACTTTTATACTCTTCATAAAAATAACTTGTGTTTTATTAAATAAACCATTATTTCAACTACAAATTGACCTAAACAACTTGGTAATTTAATCCACTACATTTTATTTACGAACCGCACGCCAGCTACAACTACAATAAATTACAAATCAACTAGCATCAAGAAAATGGCCCAGAGTCAAAACTCCAGACTTCAGTATATAATATATATTTACATTAAATACAAATCTTGTATAAAAAATAAATTAAATTTATTGTTAATAATTCATTTATTGTGATACATTAACCACTAACATACACGTAATATGTATATTAGTGAATTTCAGGAAAACAATAATTCAGTATTTAAAGCGTAAGAAAAGGTAGCACACCCTAAACAAATAAGTAACATTGAAAAGAATGAAATTTAACTTTTAAAATAGATATTGCATTCAATATATCAATGAGCAAGTACCTACCCAACGTCATACTCGAAGCCTTTATCAGCTATGATAATATAAGTAATAATTATGCTAAATTCAAAATAACCTTAAACGTTAGAAAAATATTATAGACCTGATGAAAAAAAAACATCCATTACAAAAAATGAATGCAAATATTCACCAATGTTCAACATCTACTAAACTTGACTATAATTATTTATTAATCATTCCTTTAAGGAACGGGATATCTTTTTAACAACCGTTAGTAGTTTTTACTAATACTTAAGACTGCTACTCTTTTTACATTAATTGTTATGGTATCTACTACCTATACTATGTTTTAAAATTTAATTGTTCCTACCCTGTTTAATATATTAAATAATTTTTATTCCTTCTTGGTTCGATTTTTCGCGGATAATTTTAAATATTTTAAAAAAAGTGTTTTACCAAAAAATATTGATAAAAACCCATTTGTACTAATAAATATCATAATACAATTATCGATTAAGACACCTAAAATGTGTCCTCATAAATAAAAATAAATTACTCCAACTCAAGTCTTAGATGTAATAATAGTTATTAACTTTGGTAACTATTTTTGCTTAACTAGTAGTTTTCCTCAAAATGTTCTCCTAAAAATTAACAAATATTAATTCAATAGATTTCGTTTTTTCTAATTTTTTCTAAGGATGTAGATTAGTTAAATATTTAATAATTTATATTTTTAATAAATGTTATAATTATAGGTATATGTAATATATGTTTTAATAATTGTTATTATTTTTATAACAATATATTATAAATCCACAATATTTTGTTTTATATTTTTATTTGACAATCATAAGATATGATATTTTTCTAGTTACAAACAATTTTGCTAAATATACTTATTTAAAAAATATAAGGCTGTGATCAGATTTATTTTTATTTTAAATTCAAACGTGACAATTTTTATCACATTTAAAAAACGATTAAAATCATAGTAAGTTAGTGAGAGCCAATTTCCTAATTATATGTGTTTATGATATTTTTAATATTTTAATATACAACATGTGTTTAATTTCAAATTGAATGACAGGAAGATTTATACTTAGACTAGTAGACTACTTTTACTGCTGAAAAATGCTATCCGATAAACAATGTAAAAATACATATCATAAAATCAATAACTATTCATCTCTTTCATTATAATGATTAATAATCATAACAACTCTAAAAATACAGTTTATTTGAATGTAAATAATTATTAATGAGTAAATAAATTTATATCACATATAAATAATATATGTATTGTTGATGTATTTGCAAAAAGTTGTTCACAATTTTTTTACACTTGTAAAAACTGTTGATCAAAATTTAAAATAAAAATGTTTATAGGAAAGTATATTTACGATTTCCGGTCGAAAGCTAATTCATGCAATATTGTAACAGTTAGTTATTATTAAAAAAATTGACACATAAAAAGATAATAAAATAAATGAATAAAATATCATGCTGATATATACTATTACACAAATTAATAAGCTGTATCTCCTTCATCGTTTGGCTCAGAATCTAAAAGAAAAATTAATATTTTACTAAAATGTATATGTTAATTTTAACTAATGTAGAAAAATAAGTTATAAATAGTTTATACTACAATAATAAATGGAATGCGAATTATTGGCTGCATATACTGTATAGTCTTTGTGTAATAAAAGTATTAATTGTTTACCGATAGGCGCTTTTGAAATGTATTAGTGTATTGTCCTCATAAATGAATATAATTTAAAGGAAAAGGATTTTACAGCTACCATAAAAAAAAATATATATATATATTCTTTTAAAAACTATCCATAACCTATTAATAATCTTAACATCAATATTTATGGTCTATATTTATATATTATAAAATATAACTATACTATTATACAGTTAATATAAATTAGAATATTTTAATATCAAAATTAGTTCAAAAACATGTTTCAAATACAATTAATCACATAATTTAGATAGTAGGTAGGTGTTGATTACTAAAATATTTACGAGTTAAGAAATTATTGCATTATAGTTATTAATTTATTATCAACTATAGTAATTCAATTGAAGCAAAAGTTTCTTTTATCGTGATGTTTTAAAAATTGGTTATAACATATTTCAACTTCATGAATATAGCCTTGGAATACTCTTCCAAATTCTAAGCTCAATAGTATGATCTCATCATCTGAATCGTATTCTAATTCAGTAGTCATTAACTTTTAAGACTCAAATTGCATATTCATATTCAAAAATTAAAAAGGTTTTGCAAGACGTATCGGAAAAAAATTGAAAACTGTATAGCCGTATAGGAAGATAATCTAAATTAAAAAATGCTTAATTTGTAAAATGTTAAAATGTTACTTAGGTACAACTTATAAGAATAGAAATTATAGAACTGTCTGATAAATAATAAATGTAATTTTATGTTTTATTTTATTTTATTTCTAATTTAGTAGAATAATTTATACACAATGAACTTAAAATTAATTTATAAATAATACCTCAGCTTTTTTTATTAAAAATTTTAACCAGGTATAAACTAATATTTCACCGTTAACGGAAGAGTTACTTTTAATTCCTATGATAACACAATTGTATTATTATTATTTTATCAACCTATGTTCATTACCTATCTAATAATATTTAGTACCATTAATTAATGTATTATAATACCAAGATTTTTGAAAAAAATAACAATTGAGTTTACTTTAACAATAATTCCTTCAATTATTTGAATTTTTATTGTCATTTTTAATACCTTCAATACGTTAATTATGAGTACTTAAAAGACCAATTAAATATCTTAAAATAATTATCTTAACAACTATTACGATCTTTGAATATAAATAATTCTTATCATATACATATTTATATTTATTAAACATTGTATTTGAATCATAACAAATTCACTACTGATGAATTAAATATGTAAATAAAAAAAACTTGTTTAATTGAAGTAGATAATAAAATTATTGTTCCATTCAAATTTAATATTCAACTAATAATTCATTTTAGAACAATTCCAAATAAACTATAAATATTTATATATAATATCAGAACGAATAAATTCAATTAAACTTTTTATAAACCCTTCTGGCATATATTTTGGGCTTTGGCTAATGCTCAGAAATGTGTGGAATTAATCATAGATTTATACCAATTCAATTTATATTAATTAATTTATTGAATTAAACAACAGCTTCTAGTAAAAGAGATTAAATGAAATCAAAGCATTAATTTGTTAAATTAAAATTATTTATTTATTTGATCAATAATGTCCCTCAAGTAGCAACAATAAATTCTATTTTCTATTTTCTTTTATTATAACATTTTTTTTATGCTTAAATAATTTTATTAAAACTATCAAAATTAATATTACTTTTATAAAAATGAAGAAAACAATTTTGTTGTAATAAAATATATTTAATATTTTCTTAGGTACCTATATAAATATAATATTATATAATGTATCATAATTAATTATATTAGACACAATATATTATTGAATGTAACTTTTTTTAAATGCTCATAAAATACAATTGACGAGCTAAATTTTAAGAACAGAATCAAAGAAAGGCTTCCGAGTTGTAAATCGGTAGTTAATAACCAAGAAGTTAAAAGTTGTACACCCATTAATTTTTAAAACTGTTTTATTATACATCTGCAGAGTCTCACGTGTGTTTTACGGTGAAGAATTTATCATTTCACCCACCAGCTAATATTAAAACCACTACTTTCTACTTTTATTTCTTATCGAATTTTTATTCACATTATATCATGTTTGATTTAACTGCATATTATCTCATTCGCGAGACATATATATATATGTATTTTAAATTCTTGTTTGCCTTTTTAATACCTATATACGTAGTTGACAATAAATTAACAGTTCTTATCATTGCCCGCCTACGTGCTAACGAATTTCGTAGGTACACTTGTAGACGTCAATAACTAACACGCGTGTTATAAGGATAAAATAATAGAGCTTTTGATCGCTCAGTCAACAATTCGTTATCGAGTCGGACGCCTCCTATAACGGATGTACTGTCTACGTCCTGTGCACACTGGTGTCACCTCTGCAGTATTGTGAAAACGCGTCGTAATGCGGCGTGACAAAAAAAATTGGAAAATGTACAACGGCCTTCCCGTTAAATACCTATAATATAATACGAGTACGATATCGTGTCGTTTGTGTTCGTCGCGTGTCGCGCTCTTGGCGTCCGCAAGCCGCATCTATACGCGCGGGTAAATCGTAAAAGTCCTTTATTGTTGTACCTAAATAAATACCATAGGCGTGCGCACGGGGGGTTCTGAGTGTGCCTGGGCACCCCCGACATGCAATTGGGGCCCTAAAATTTAAGTCCTATAACATACTAATGGGTCTGCATTTTAACTATAATGTTACACTAGAATAAAAATGTTATTTTATTTAAAATATGTGGTAAAAAAAAAAAATTATGTTTCGGAATAAAAAAAAAATAATACAACGTAAAATATTTTAAATCTGCGTGGTAAAAATTATTGAGATTACATCAATTATGAGATGTTATTGACTACAAAAGTAAAAATAATAAATATATATTGCAATTATCTCAGAAATAGATTTTAGATCTAACTATTTAATGACATATTTTAGGTATAACTTGGTACCTACCAGAATACTGTTATTAATAAGTAATACAAATACTATTTGGTTATTAATGAGTTTAATTATTAAAGTAATAGGCGCATGTTATTATAAATTTATCATTTTTATAGTAGAATATTAAATTAAAAAATGTAAATAATGTTTATTAGTACAATTATAATTTATTAAAACAAATGTACATGTCTTGTTAAAAAAAAGGCCTAAATTAAGAAAAGAGCCCGAAAAAATTGTAGGCACCCCCCCGGAATTCAGGTCTGCGCACGCTCACGATAAATACATATATATACACACATACGTACATAGGTATATAGTATATGAGTGCAATAGGTATTATATCGCGACGACGACAGCGCATTTTACAGGTAAGCGGTGCACTGCTGCTGCAGGTATAGATAGATGGATAGATATATAGTTAGATAGATAGATAGATAGATAGATAGTATATAATATTATGATATCGTAATAGCTGCGATGTCCTAACACAAAGATTACGGTGCCGACGCAGGACGCGCGTCGCCGCCGTCGGTGTGCGAGGATCGCGTACGGCGCTGCAGTGAAATACGTAAAATCTATATTTAGGGCTCTCGCCGCCGCCGCCGGCGGTGGCGCGTCGTCGTCACGTCGGCGCTCTGCGCTCTCGACTCACGCGCCCCGCCGATGCGACGATGCGCTTTACGCCCGTCATCCCTCTCCGACGTTCGCTCCGCGTCCCCGAGGCGTAAACACACGCAGCATCGTTCTGTTATCACTCTCGTTCGCTCGTTCGCTCGTTCGCGCGCACCACACGGCGTTGGGTTTCACACGGCCGAACCGAAGAGTGCTGCTGGTGGCGCTGTCGGACATTATTACGACAAACAGTGCCGCCGCGAGAGTCCAAATTCCGACGACGACATCGACGACGACGACGACAACGTACAATCGACGACGACCGTAAACACAACGATGCTGACCGCGCCGGGCGAACGGGACGCGGTTTGGTCGTGTTCGGTTGACGATACCTGCTGCAGTCGTTGAACGCAAACGGCAAGCGCCTCCACAGCCGCCGCCACTGCCGCCGCACGCCGGCCCGATCGACGGTCATGGCGACCGAATACCGACAACGTCCCGGCATGGGCGACCATTTCGACGACGAGGTAAAACGCGCGCACGACATGATATATATTTTTATAAACTCGCGATTATCGTAATATAATAATTAATAAATAAAAACAATAACAATGACGCGCCGCCGCCGCCGCCGCCGCCGCCGCGCGAACAGTCGAGTCCGCGGCGGAATCGTTGCCCACGTCATTGTAATATCGACGACGGTGTCGCGTGTATGATAATGTAGGTACACGCGACACTGGCTGGAACGTGGCGCGAGAATATAATATGTTATTATTATGAGATATTGTGTTTATTGCGCTACTGAGAATAATAATTGCGCGTATACGCGCACCGACGTGATATAAAAAATTACCTAGGTACGTTAAACGTCCGGTTATTTTTTCACTCGAATCCGTTGGTTTTAAACAAAGCGGTTTTTTGTTTTTGTTTTTGTTTTTTTTTTTTTTTTTGATTAGTATTTGATGTTCTTTGTCTTTGCTTTTGAATTTCCGTAAACATTTAGATTCACTATATCATGATGGATGTAGACAATTGCAATATAAAATATAGTACGATAACTTCAAATTTTTATACTTTTATTCGTCCCATTTTCGTTCCAAGTCATTAAAATATACCTATTATAATTAGGGCTGGGATTTGTATGTAAATACATATTTTTAGTGAAACACGATAAATTAATTATTGCAAATGATAAATTCGTTTCACGTAATTTGCAATAAAATAAGACATATTTTATTTTACATATTTTTACATATTTCGTCATAAATACATATTTTTACATACTTTGTAAAATTTTCGATTTTTTTTTACATACTTCGTAAATTTTGATGGTTTAGTAATATTTTATATTTTATTTCGATAACGGTACTCGACAAATTGTAAGTGTATAATGCATATAGGAAATAAGTAGGTTAAAATAAATATTAATAACTTGATTTTAGTTTATCTTATCTGTTTCTGTTCAATAACCATATCTTAATGATTTTAGATTAAACTTTATGTTCAACAATTATTTGACAAAATATATTTATGAATTTACTTTGTGATGTGGAACGCTCCTTTAGTAGGCATAAGTCAGTGTTAAGACCAAATCGCCGTACATTTAATTTTGAAAATTTAAAACAATATATGGTTTGTCATTGTTTCCCTTACGATTGATTAAACATCAATTTATTGTATTTCAATTTTTCTTAGTACATAATTTTTATTTTATACAACATATTTTTTATTTTATACTACATATTTTGGCAATTTTAATTACATATATAAGTACATATTTTTCGTTTTTTATTACATATAAATCCCAGCCCTAATTATAATATACGTAGACAGGTAATATAAACTCAGCTTTTACGAAACTTGTATTAAATTTTCAATATATGACACACTACATAATTTAACCGTCTTAGTATACGTTTTGAGATGCAAAAATAAATAATCTTTATTTACCAAAACTCTCGTCGTGCAACATAATGCGCAGTAAACAGGTGCTTCACTAAACACTTAGAATATATATATATACTTTATATGTGTGTATGATTTAGGTGTACATTATAATCATCAGGGGTAGTAAATGGGTAGGGGTGAAAATATTGTATACGTGCACGTTCAACACGTCCCACTTTTTTTCTGTTGACATAGGTACCTATGGCTAAAATGAGAAATAATTCTAAGTGCTGTATACACTTTATACCAATATAATATAAAACTATTTTTATTTTTTATATAACTGCTTTATGTTTTGATGGCCACGATGAGTGATGGCTCTTTGAGTTAATGCGTATTTACACAGTTGCACATGCCAGGGGGCGACCTCCCGGCACTCGTAAAACTGTCACTGATAATAATAACAATAATAAAACTCGATGACGACGGGGTAGAAAATACATAGTACCTATAATATAATATGTAATATGACAAGACGATTCTGATCGTATTATCATTTTCTCTAATACCATCAACATGACATGTAACCATGATATATTATAATATATTATTGGTTACATTATGTAGGGTAAAAGGTAGCACACTAACACTTATGCGACAATTTAATAGTCAGTAGATGACGCGATGGGCTAAAAATCGATAACTGAAAATATACCGTTTTCGCGTAAACCGCATTATAGTATTAATGTATTATACATGGGCACTTCACTACACGCGGGATAGTGATATCTATTATTTATATATTATAATGGCTAAATGTATTATCGATGCATACCTATAAATATTTTATCCATCAAAAGATTTCTTAACAGGTGAAAATTACATTTACGTCTACCTATTTATCAGGAAATTGTTTTCACGTATACGAATAGTTTATATTATTTAGTTTTTTTTTTCACTTGCAAACTAAATATACTGTTTTGATGTTTTAACATAATATAATAAAATGGATGCAATATACAATACAAAACCTCGAAAGAACGTATCATATATATATATTATATAGTCTAGTCTAGTCGTCTTTATATACATACACTATTTTTTTTTTTTATTTTTTTTTGATTAAAAAATATTGATTCATGACTGATGAAATACGAAACCATAATTTTTAACCAACATAGTAAAGCAATTAAGGAATAAAAAACGTCATTACATATTATGATGAATAATGGAATCACTTCTGAATTCCTCCAAAAAAAAAGTAATACAATATCATTTGATTAATCAATTAACAATATTTTCTAAGCAATTAACAGTTTTTAATAAAAATTTCTTATCTATAATACTAATTAATTATATTTAATGGCACATGTACTAGATTATTTCGGCTATTCGGCTATTTTGCAGACGTCCGTTGTATAAAAAAATATGATTTTATTATTTTTTAATAATTTTTTTAAATACTGAATATTATTATATTGGGATTAAACGATGTAGCGCCTGGGAGAAGGTTTTTTCTTACCTATAAAATATATTCAATAGTTATATAAGACAAACATATACTTGCATAAATAGAAACTATAAAAAAAAAAACACCTTAAGTTCTTCATTTTGCTTCAAAATAATAATTATGATGATAATATTCTAAAATTACGGACTAAATAATTGTTGAATGTATAATATAAACAATTATTTATTAACATACGCAATGCCAAAACTGATAATAAATTGTAGAAACAAAACGAATAGTTTTAGTTAATTCGAGTGATTTATAATAGTATAAAATAAATTATATATAATAGTTTATGATAATACTTATTTACGAAGACTTATTTATCATTTAATGGTGTTCTTGTATTTATAAAACGTATAAAACATTTTGAGTACTAAATTTTCCACAAATAACAATAATATAATATTTAATTGAAAATTGTTGAAACTACAGCTCACTTCGGTTTTTCACATTTCAACGTTTGTTATTTTTCTCACGAAATTATCACTGGAAAAATCTATAAATAAAATAACTGATAACTGGGGAACGGAATAATATGCAATAAAAATACAGAAATAACTACATAAATATGGAAGTATAATTTATAAAATACATGTGGAAAAAATTTAATTAAAAAAAAAAAAAAATGCATTAAATATTATTATTAAATTATCAAAATGATTTATTGCATTGAATAATTACAATTTCTTATAAATTATCGAATGTTAAATGTCACCTATTAGGTCTCTACTCTCTAAATATTTTTAAAATGATTAACGCTAAATGATCATTCCATATCAACCGATATAATTGGAGCATATACGTACTTGAAATGCATAATATCTGAAGGCGATCATTCCAAATTTTTAGAAAGGAGTATGCCACTCATTATGTCATTGATTGTTTTAAAATTAATATAGTCTGGATTTTTTTCTGAAATAGCATGATTTTTTTCCGACAATATATTAGGTACGACCGATGAATGGCTGTTTTTGTGCACTGCAGCATGGGTTGAAAACTTATGAATGATGAAATAATAAAATATGTTTAAAAATATTTACAAATTAGTGAAATATGTAAAAATATGTAATTATACCAAAATATTTTAAAAAAAAATACGTAAAATAAAATTAGCATCATTTTAATAAAAATCATTTAAATCGTGAACATTTCTTATCGAATCTTAAATATCTTGTTTTAGTAAAAATATGCATTTACATATAAATCCGTTCTCTATTGATAAGTGATAACTGTAGGTAAATAACTGATAGGTATAACTAATAAATGAACATTAAATTACGATAGAAATCAATAATCGAATAGGTAATGTGAAATATTTTACTATCCGAAACAAATCAGTGCACAAAAAATTAATTGCAAAAAAAATACATTCATCGTTTTGTTTAAAATGTAAATCATGACATTAAAATAATTTATTTCGTCACGGTTTTTAGGACCTCGTAATGAGTTCGGCCCAACAGCGACGAAACTGGCGTGGGATACTCATCGCACTTATGGTGATCGTTGCGGTCTTAGCTATGATAGTAACATCTGTAGTGTTATTGACTCCGCCTCAACCAGAAGAACTATCGGACTCGTATTCGGACTTGGATAGCGGTGATAGAACTGGTTCGGATTACTATTACAATCAACGGGCGAACGATGAACTTTGGTGGCGTCACCGAGGTATGAGGTCATTACGTTTATCGGATATACTAACAGATTCTGCTAACATAAAAGTATTCAATGGAACGTGGATTTCTGGTACTGAAATATTTTACGTGACCGGCTCTGGTGACTTAGCCATTATGGAAATTATGGCAGATGGTAATACACAGACTACTCACCGCATAATGTCTAAAAAAATGTTACAGGTACATATTATAACAATAATATATTATATATATTATAAATTTAAGGCTGAGGTCTTCTAGTACTTAAAAGTCTATAAATATGCATGCACTTATGCACTTAAAATCAAGAAATATGCTCTAAAACAATTAATAAAAATTACATTATGATTAGTTTATTAATAAGTACTTTAAATTAGTCTTTCATCGTCTTAATTTTTTTGTTTTCTTTCTTCGTTTTTACCTACTTCATCTTGAAATAAAAATATGACAGACAAATGAAGTTAACTAATCACTACCTAAACGCCTTTTGGTTTTATCGATTTTATCATCGGTCAGTTAGTAAATATTACCTAACCAATAATAAAAATATTATTTTTAAATAGACAATTTTACTAATTTGTTCTTTTTTTGTCTAAGCTAATTTAAGAACTTATTTTGAAAATTACCAAATATGTTCTTAATTTTTCTAATATACTCAAATATGCATTTATATGCAATATTATCAAAATATGCAAGAATATGCAAAATAAAATTTTAAATTTGATCTCCTAGTGTTATGAAACACATTTGTTGATCACTTTAATTTTTTACGTACTTTCTAAAAAAATATAAAATAACTTGAAGTCCTCAGCCCTAGTTATATATATATAGTTTATATTGCTTATATTATTATATAATATAGTCACATAAACAAGAATGTTTTTTGAAAAGTGAATTATTTTTCTTATAGAAATTAAAAGGTCCTCTGGTGTCATTCGAATTATCGCCAGATCGTAATCACGTGCTCATAGGTCATCAGGCAAAAAAAATAATATACTTACACGTTTAAAATAATAATAAACAATTAATTTTTAATTACCTATCCATTTTCATACAGTTATTCAGATATTCTAAAACGGCTCGTTATACGGTGTACACTGTATCAACCAGGTTAGTATTATTCGAATAGTTGTAAAGCACTTTTCGGTGTTGTATATTATATTGTTAACTATTTATGGTAGAGCCCAATGACTTTTAAATTTAAATTGCAAAATTATCATCTAAAAAAAAACCTACGTGTAATCTTTCGTAATTTTACAGCACATTTTAACTATACTGAATACTATAACATTTTATATTGTATATTTTGTAATTTTTGGAAGCGAAATGTATAAAAATGTTGGTACTTACGTCTAATAACATTTTGTCATTATAAATAAATTATCTACATATAGGTATAAAAAAAACTAAAATAATTTAAATGATAATTATTTTTATATTTTATATTATTAATGTTGATGTTAAAGTTTAATTTTTCACCAAATATTACTAGATTCAATTTGCTTATAATATTAATTATCTTTTAAGAAAAATAAATAAATTAATACATTTACTGAAAAATAGTATTTCATTTTTTTTTTCTTTGTTCAATTAAAAATACTTGTTACAGGTTTTAATTCTTTTTAAGACCATACTGTGTGATTTGGAAACATAAGTGTATTCTATTTAAATTCATAAAGAAAAATATGATAATGATTGTATTTATTTTTGTAGGCAAATGACTCCAATAACGTTGGAAGACCATGGAAACGAAACCATTTCTACTGATTTACAACCGTATTTGCAGCATGCTCAATGGCACAAGATTTCGACAGCGACCGAGAAAAGTGCAGAATCAATGGCATTGATCGTCGTGTATCGGTACGATGTATTTTACGTTCCATGGTCGATGAAAATATCGACAACTACTCCAGGTACCAACATCGGAAAGAATAATGTCACAGTAGATTCTCAGACGTTAAACGTCACCAATTCTTCATATACACCTACTTCCACTCCATCACTAAGCGAAAAATACGAAAATGTTGATGACAACAACACATCTTCTCACAATGTGACGTGGAAGCCATGGCCTCACGGTCCAGTACGCAGAATCACTACGTCCGGGTCCGGGCCATCGGTTACCACTGCCGGGGTTGTGAGCAATGGTATAGCTGATTATCTGTACGAAAGTAAGATATTATATTTAAAATATTTTTGAGTACAAAAATTAAATACATACATTATTATCGATACAGCGGAGATATTGAAGAGGTCCCCAGCAATATGGGCATCATCCGGGCGGTATTTGATGTACGCGACGTTTGATGATCGTCGGGTGGGAGAATATAAGTATTCAGTTTACACGAAGAGCGGACGACAACATGATCACGTCGATGATGACGATACTGAAAAACATTCTAAACAGCGAAAACTGAAACGACGCAGAAGGCGTTTAAGGCGAAATTCAAAACCTGTGGAAACACTAGGGACGACGGGAGATGACGGCACATCTGATTATTATTTGTACCCGCGTATCAGAACTCTTAAATATCCAAAAGTAAGTCTTAAATTTTACAAAAAACATTAGAAAGAAATTATTTAATAATATGATAATTAATAAATGTAAATTATTTTTAACTAGGCAAACACGCCAAATCCTATTGTCACTTTATCGGTGATCGTAAATCTCGATCAACTAGAAAATCCACAAATACAACCAAAAATACGCACCTTGACACCACCACCAATTTTTCAATTTACTGAGTGAGTGGTGATACAAACATAAATAGTTGATAATTGAATAAGCAGCTATAATAAATTTAATTTCCTACGCTACAGCGATTACTATTTCACGGCAGTTCAATGGGTGAACGACGGAGGCGTCGGTATTGGAAGTGGAAATCACGAGATCGACGATGACAAATCGAGTGCTTCGGCAGCTGAGGTATGTGTCGTATGGCTGAATCGAGCACAAAATACAAGCGTGACTACGCTCTGCAAATCGCCTTTATGGATGTGTCAAGAGGTACGTGAATTAATACTTCGTTGTATGCTGATATTATATTTATTGATTTACATAATACCAGTAGAGTATTTACAAGTGTATCTACGGGCTGGAAATGTAGAACTATAATATGCACGCCCGCTGTCCAGATACCAAAACTTAACTTTGCGCGCTAGTATCTAGGACTTAAAAATATGAAAAAATAGTTGGCTGTGTAGTACTGTATTAGCTCTAACAGCAGTGGTCAGAATTTTTGGGCAAATACGGTTAAGCTAGGTATTGCTTGTTATATAATATGTGTCTTGCATATAAGTGTGAATGTAAACTTAAAACTAATGACAAATGGGTAACTCGAATGGAAAAAGAGTAACTCAATGTTAAATATAGTATAACATAATATAATTAATTACGGTCCTTTTTGACTTAATAGAATAAAATGTATAATAATATAATGAATAATAAATAACTACGACTCTTTTAGTCCAATAGAGTATAATATATATAATATGTATAAAATATGTATATATCTAATAATTAATAAATAAAAATAATAATAATAACTCACAATTTGTGGAACGCAGACTAGCCAGCTGCTACCTTTACTAAAATAATAATTTTTTTTTTTTTTTTATTTAGTTGACCCGCGGCTACTAAGGCCATTGGGGTTTTTTTTTTAAGTAAGGTTGGTTCGGTAGGTTGTATTTTTTACGATTGATACGGTTGATTGCAAACACGTGTATGTGTGGCAAGGTTTTTAACCACTATGATCCCGAATGGTCACCCATCCGAGAGCTAGTAGCTGTGGCCGTTACTTACTCCCAGTGGCATTCCGCAACTGGAAGCAGCCAACGCGCCACGCCAAGCCACAAAAATAATAATATAAAACACGCCAAGGGTAAAATAGATAAGTCCTTATGACAACAATATTAAATATAAAAATATGGTATAAAAAAGTGGCGATTCACCCACATGATATAATAAAAAAGTGACGAATTGTGTAGTACTCGTTGAATAAGAAAAAAATAACATTATATATTAACAAATAATATTTGTAAAATCATATATTATATGACATGCATTGTACCATAACGGACTAACTAAGAAAACTCATGCAATAATAATATTATACGGATCATAACGCATCGCTATGTAATTAATATATTAATGTATTATATAAATCATAAAGATAATAATTATTATTATTCAAAAATAAATATACAAATATAACGGAGTGTGTGTGTATGTGTGTGTGTTTACCAGCTATTCTTACCGTGCCCGTGATCTACTTATATTATTTTAAATTAGTTATACGATATATTTTATTGGCGGAAACAATAAGAAAATACGATTTTCGTGTGATAGACCCAAGTAATTAACGCGGTGGGAGCTGTTGGCGGTGGCAGTGGCATAAGAGGAGGACAAGGAAGTGAAATCTTCAACAGTGATCACGCACGTCGTCGATACAGGCGCAATGGTAGCGGATTACAGAAATCATCACATGAAGCGGACGACGGAGTAAAAAACAACACTATCAACGCATCGTTCTCGTACCAAGAAGACCACCGAAGTCACCGCCAATCGCATCAGCACGGCCAACATAAACATAGCGGTCAACATCAGCATAACGGACACCATAGCCGTCGACGACGTGACGGATACGTTAACTCGGGTAACAACGAAGTGCCGAAAGGGAGGTATGGCGGTTGGGTTGATGCCACTGTTGGTGGGGCCGGTGGTGGGGTTCCATCTACCGGAGGTGGTGTCAGCGATAATAGCTACCGTACGGTCTCAGCCACCACTTGGTGGTCAGGAGGACTCAACATTAACGACGGAGGAGAAAACTTCGTAGGCGATGACGGATACGCGGGCATTGCCGGTTTCGGTAGCACTGGGACTGGAGCTGTGTATTCCATGGCTGCTTTGGTTCGTCGGGGATGGGAAACTGGTGACAAAGAACTAGCACCCCGAGCGCCAGTGTTCGCGGCGGATGGTCAGGGATACGTTAGTGTAGCACCGATTCGTGATGATGAGCACAACAACAATGAGGACCAAGACAGCGAAGGAGGGGTTCGTTTACGACGACCGACCGTAAAACACAACCAGTCATCTCGGGAGCGAAGCTCCAAAAGCCGGTCACAGTCATCAATTGGAAAGTATTATGCACAAGTAGTGGCTGTAAACATAACAAAGAAGTTATTAGCACCACTGACATTTGGTGAATTTGATGATGATAATGACAACAACAAAGCGGACAAAAAAAAAAGCAAAGTCGTCACTAAAAGCTGGATGGTAGTCAGGATTTTGGCATGGGACCAACAAACTGATATGATGTAAGTCATTTATCATATTTATTTGTGAGTTGTTAATAATTAATGCATTTCTAAACTTTAACGATCAATTCTAAAAATAAATGACTTTTAAATTAATAAGTGAAACTTATATTTCTTAAAAATTATGAAATATAGTCAAATCTATTCACGTTTATAATGTATATTTTCAGTATTCTAGATTTTATTAGATTTTATAATAATATATTTTTTAACACTATTAAGAATAAAAGATCCGCTACAAAAAATTAATATCACAACTTCTTTAAAATTAAAAATTGGTAAACACTACCAATAAAAACAATACTAACAGTTAGAGAAAATTGAAAAATATAATTATTAGACATGAACTATTATATTTTTTCCCCTTCATATTTTGTAGATACTTTCTTGCCGTACCATCTGGTCGTGGCGCACCACACCACCGTCATTTGTACGCAGTAAAGTTTACGCCTGCGGCATCTTCATCTACAATAAACACTGATGTTGGTTATCGAATGGGACACTTTCACCAACAACAGTTTCGTAAAACTTACCATCATAGCAATCGCAGTAGGCCTATATGTCTTAGCTGCAATATCGGCCTAATCGACAGCGTAAGACGTCGCGAGCGTCGTGAGTTTGGTGGAAAACAGAACCGAATGGACGAGGCACGAGACGATCGGTTGAGGCAGCAACAGCGAGAACGATGGGAAAATCAAAAAGAAGAAGAAAAAGACATTGATGAGGAAGCGGCTACCGCGGAAGGTAATAAATTCTTCTAAACAACGGAGGTAGGATATTTATAATTTATGATTTCCATATAGAAGCAGAACGCCGCCAGCAACGAAATCGTCGACAGCAGCAACGAGAAATTCAAAATCGTGGTATGCTGAGACACTGCACATACTTCGATGCCCAGTTTTCTCGGGATGGTAGCCATTATGCTTTGATATGTCTGGGTCCTTCAGTTCCATATGTGACATTACACAGAATCGTATCGAATGAAATTGACAATGCTGAAGATAACAGCGATGGTAGTGGCAGTGGTGATGAAGCAGATAGTGTTCCACTAACTACGCAGAAAACTCCTCAAGAGCCTTCCTACTCCTTTGAGTTAATTGCTCTTATGGAAAATAACACTCGTCTACAGGTAATATTTTAAAACTATTTTTAAGGCAATACTCGTATATAAAATATTGTAACATTTGACATGGTTTTTACAGGACAAATACACGAATCGAGTATTGCTACCAGGTACTAGAACTTTCCAATTAAGACTTTCTGGTGGTCGTAAACTAACCACTTCGGGGGGCTTGCATTTTAATGACCCACTTGATGCAGCTGATTATTATAGCAATGGTGGTGACCGTGACCATCGGCAACATTTTTCGACTAAAAAACCTCCAGACTCAGATCCCTTGACCGTGGCGCAAGTCAGATTGTATCTACCATTAGGTGTTTACGATCCAGAGGCGGATCCTCGCCCAGAATTTATGTCAAATCATATAAAAAAATCTGGTAACTCTGATAAAATCGATACTACTAATCCTGAAGTAACTACTAAAACAAGTGACATCTCTTCATCCAAGCACAGTCATCGGCGACGACGAAGCTCATCATCGTCTTCATCTTCCACGCATGATAACAGTGACGATAGTGGAAATGGATCAAAACGACAACGACGACCACGCAAAAAACAACGTCAACATCGTTTAAAAAAGTTGTATCCTATGCTTGTGGTAGTAAACTCAGACCCGGGGTCACAGGCTATCACTGATCGATTTTCTGATCGATTAGGCTATACGACAGGATTACTGTGCTCAGGTTCGTTAGGTAGAACACTACCAAGTACTAGTGGTAGAAGTTCAGCAAGCTCAAAATACAGTGGAAATGAATGGGATCGTCAACGATCGAGAGGACGTCGGGGTCGCCGTTCTACGGCAACTAGATATTATTCGTCTGGATATTCAGATGATTACGATGATGACACTTATGATTACGATCAAAATAATGACGACAATACGAATAATAATGAGTATGTGGTGGCTGTAATAGATACAGGACGAGGAACGTGGGCTCGAGGTTATGAGTCGTTGTTGGCCTTAAATTATGGGGATGTCAATGACGGATATGGAGAAGATAGCAGTGAAGACGATGTTGGACCAAGTGGACTCCTTGGTACTGCTGATCTTCGTGATCAATTGGAGGCAGTCGAGTACTTACTTTCAAGCTCTACCGCTACCAGTGATAGTTTTAAGGATAGTGATCAGGGATATTACAGCGAAGATCGCCCAAGAAGTGGTGGCAGCCGTGACCGTTCTAGATGGTTTTCGCCGACTTCACAATCAAATAGAAGGTATTATAGCGACGATGATGACTATTATAATGGTGACGAAGAATATGATGACAACAATGACAAAAATGACAATGAAGATTACTATTATTATTACTACAGCAATGACGGAGATAATGGTGACTATAATGATTATAATCGAGGAGATAATTTTTACAGGGATGATGGTGGTAATCGAAATCGCAGAAATCGAAGAAGTACTAGTGACACTAAAGCAAACGCTGAGGCATTAAGGTTGCCATACGTAGATGCAAGTAGGGTAGCGTTATTGGGCGGTGGACCAACATCGCCTTCAACTCCGCCATCAATTTATGGTGGATATGCAGCTACTCGGATGGCTTTGTGGCAAACCATTTATGGTGGTGCGCCCATTGAGAAAAAAAGTGATAAATCTGGCGACAAAGGAAATAGAAAGGAGCCTGTGGCTATTCGCTCTTCGTTCAAGTGTGCTATAACTATGGCGCCTGTGTGTTCGTGGCGTTTATATGGTAAGTATATAAGTATATATATGATTATTAGGTAATATGCTATATTAATAATCTAAATGGTGTGTTTTAGTTTCAGCATTTGCTGAACGTTACTATGGCTATTACGGTGGAAATGAAAGAAATAAATGGATGTCTTATGATCGTTCAGATTTAATACCATTAACACCTTCATTTAACGATTCGTCATTATCACCGTCTTCATCCGGGAAAGGAATTAACTTATTAGTGATGCATGGTACCGCAGACACTGCAATACACCCACAGAACTCGATGATGCTAGTTAGAGGAGTTATGCAACAACAACAGCAACAATTCGTACCTAATGGATTTGTCAGTAGTATTGAACGCCGAAATAATAAATCAACATTATTCGGAGGACGAGCTCCAGGGGGACTTCCTACACACGTTGGAGCCATAAGGATATCACAACTAGTGATGCCAGATGCAGACTTGAGTAATTCTAGAATGGCTACAGACGTAGAAAACGGTTCTCCGATTGATCATCGCCATCAATTACTCCACTCGGTTTTCAGTCATGTCACACAATATTTGGCTACAGAGTGTTTTACCAATGTAGGCGATGGAAACCGAGGTCGGGGCATTAGGACGCGTAGTCAGCGTTTACGAAAACGAAGAAGAAGATGGAGGACCAGTTATCGAGACCAAGAAAAATCAGAGGAACAACAACAGCAGCAATGGGGGGATGAACATCAGCGCAACGATAAAAGTAATTCCGGTACTAGCAATGAAAATAGTGGAGGTGGTGATCGTAGTTCTGGTGGTAGATACCGTCGACACAATGTTGATAGCAATCGAGAAATCTCTGAAAGCAGTACCAAGAATGATATGGTAGTAATGAAAATCCAGGTTAGCGACGCTTATAATGATAATATAACAAAAAATAAAAGTTGGCTTAACGGCTATTTGGGAAATTTAACCATTCCTAATAATAGTAATAACAGGAATAATAACGCCAGTAAGAGAGGAGAAAATGACGATGACGATGAAGCAGAAGAAGACGATGAAGAAGATGATGGAGATGAGGACAGCGATAACGAAAACTACGATGGAGAAGATAATGACGAAGAAGATGAAGATAGCGAACACGACGATGAGTAAGTTTTGCTGGAACATGGAAATAGTAAAATCACCTTTGATATTATAATAATTGGTGAACTTATAGTCAGTTAAATAGTGAAAATATAATAACCGAATGAAGAGTAATTTAAGGAAGAGTAGTAATAATCTTAATAGTTGAATTAGATCTTTTAAAATTATTTCAATTTTGAATTTATATTTCGATGACAAATCGATTTTATGTCAACAACAATCAATCAAAAGTAAACAAATGTAAAGACTTATTTTAGACAGATTATTAATGTATCAAAATTCTATTAATTATTATTAATTGGCATTAAATCAACTTTAAAAAAAAAAAAACCAAGAAAAAAAGTTTAGTTTTAACAATGGTACTAGTAATTAATGCTTTATACTATATAAAATCTATACTTAAAAACTCATTCTATCATCATATGAAGTTTTAATAATCAGATATTTTACTATAAGTGTTAAGTCGTGCACTTATTTTTTAATGTTTTATTATTTATAAGAAATAATAAGGTTTAGTGCTAGGGTTACAATCTAAGGTGGCAGTTCTAAGGTTAAGTTGATGAGTGATTTTATTTTCAGCATTTCTGTGAAAGAAGAGTTTTACATAGCTATATTTTGATTTCTCCCAAATTCAAAAAAAAAAAAAATTTCTTCTCCCAATGCTATTCTTTAAATACTTCAACATTACTAATTTTTTTATTTACTCATTAATATACGTGAACATATGTGTATAATTTGGTTAAGAACATATAAAGTTTCACTATAATTTTTTCACAATTAAAGAACTGTCATATTTTTAGAACAATATATTACCGATTTCGATATTTATCGAACAGTGTTATTATTCAGTAATTTTATAATTATTAATTGATACCTAATAGTTTATCTTTATTGTTGTAACTTATTATATTTTTTGATCTCTATTCTTATATTAAGCATAAATACTAGGTACCTATTTAGTCTTGATACATGATCTGCCTCCTAGGTATCCTTAACTCCTATCAAATGATTATTCAGGAACATGACGATGAGTAGAGACCAGCTTGTGGATTTCATGGCACTATGTTTTTTTTTAAATTTTATATTTTTGGGTTAACCAAGTAACATTAACTTTAATACTTTACATCAAGGACCATTAAAAATTAATTTCTATAAGTCATACAAATAAATACCGTTGTATTTTAAACATCTTTTAAAGAAAATTTCAAAAAATTAATTTCCCACTCCAGGGAAATCATTTAATGATGTCATTAAGTAGTAGCAGTACAAGAACTCCTTGACTGAAATATTTTATCATGAATCACAATCACCAATGTATATTATATTTTATGACAATGACGTTGTTTATAAAACACACAAATAAAAAATTTTGAGAACGATTTTATTTAAACATAAATTACGTACCAAAACAACCTAAATTTTTCAATGGAGAAATTAAAATATACGAGAGTAGCGTTTTAGTTTTTTCTATCTTCATTGGTATTTTAACACCACGTATATTTCAAATTCAAAATCATATCTATTTTAATTGTTGTTACTATTACAATATTTTATTAAAAATCATAAGTTTTAGTTATTGTTAGTTAAAATTATTATTATAACATTATTACCTACATGTATCATAAGTAAGACGATATAAAAATGCATCACAACAACGAAGAAACCAATTACTTTATATCTATTTTATATACTCGGGAGAATAGTTGTTAAATATCCCTTTTTACATTAATGGAAATGTAAAAAGCATCTAAATCATCATCTTAATTCACTAACCTTCTTTATGATTGACACATTATTATTTAAACGTATTTTGTTAAATAAACCATTCTAATAGTTTTTGAAATATTAATAAATACCGAAATTATCAAAGTCGGGTTTGATTGTATTTTTTAAAATACGCATTTTCTACCTACTAATTATTAATTAATTATTAAAATCTCATTTTCATTATTCTTGTGGTTGTGACCACTTTTCACATAACGTATAATAATTTATACCAATTTAGTATATAAATTATACTCAAAGGGAAATATATTTTATGCGTAACGTTAAAACATTTTACTATCGTCTATAACTTATATCCTTTTTATAGAATTAAAATACTTTTTAATATTAATAATTATAGATACTTTTATTACTTTATTAATACTTAGATACCTACATAATATTATTATTGTTTGAAAATAGTTTTTATTTGTGTTTGTCATTTTATTTCTTAAATTTTTATCATTGTTATTGTGGTAACTTTATTTTTATTCTTTATCAAAAATATATATTAATATATATATATAGCCATATAGGCATACTAATATAAAGTATATATTTTTCTGTATCAATATGACTTTATGTTGGTATATTATTATAAAGCTATAGAATACACAACTATAATATTTTACCGTACAATTTTATTATTGTAACTGTTATTGTATAGAAGAAATCTAAAAAATCTATTATACCGAACTTAATAAAAAATATAATTATTGTCTTTTGGCTATCTAGAACCAACCTATAATTTCGTACTCACATAATTACATTATATATAGATACAAATGGTGGATGAGCGAATATGTTTGCATGAACAATTTTATTTTTACTTTTAAATCTTGTATTTAAAAATTAAATATACTAGCTGTCCCTATGCACTTCACTGCCCGTTTAAATGATACCTTTTATAATATCATGATTTAAACTTTATTCATTTCATTATTTAATAATTAGTACTTAATATTATGATGTTCAAGACCAAGAAAAAAAAGTATATTATAATTTATAATCAAATAGGTACCTAATGAAACATAACACTAAGACGTGTATTATTATGTAACAATAAATAAAAAATATTAATTTATAACTTAAGTATTAGAAGAAAGTGTTAACATGTCTAAATAATCTAACTGTTAAACGAAATAATAGCTGTACAAATACGTTTTTAGTATGATGAATGTTTTCTGGAAAAATAAAAAATAGGTGTAGGTCTAAATTTTATCCAATTATTTTAATTTTTGTAACTATTATGGCGACTCTATACAAACAAACAAAATATAATCGTTTTTCAAAAAAGTCTAAAGTAAATTACAATGTAACCCCCTGTTTAAAATGTGAATGCTGTTAAAATTTCAAGTTTTGGTGACGCTCAACAATTAGTCTATAAGACAACTTATAAAAATGAAAATAAGCTTAAAATTTTTTTCGCGAACTACTTATTTAAAAAATATTCACTAGTTGATCAAATGGTTCTCGTGACTATATCAAAAATTCTCATTTTTATGTTTATATATTAAGTGATTTTTTTTATAAAACACTCATAAATTGACCAAATTTTGCTGAATATCAAAAAATATTCATCTGAATTTTAATTTTTATATATCAAAAAATATTCCATTTTTGAATATTCAGTTAAATTATGTATGCTGTCATTCAAAAATTAAAAACTTAAATAAAAATGTAACAATAAAAAATACTAAAAAATATAATATATATTTTTATATCATTTTATTTCAACTGGAAATTATTTTAAAAAAATATGAATATTTTCAAAACTATTAATAGATTTTGAAATAATAAATGTTCGTTAAAATAATCACTCTATATATAGATCAATTATAAGTATACAAAAATATAGATACGATATTTATAACTCATACCGTCATTGTTTTAAAAAGACTGAAATATCTGCTTTAATTTTTAACTGAATTTATACATATATCGACTAACGAAATTTGATTATACTAAGTAATGCAACAACCACCACTATAGCATTTAGCAATTTCACTTTAAAGATTCAACTCACAATGTATAATTTTATTTGATTTAGATAGTATAGAGAGAAGAGGTGAGGTTTTTTTATATTTGTGAGTTAGATATAAAATTGTGATTAATTATTTTGGACCCATAAAATGAATAGTTAAAACAATAAACACGCATTCACCTTCATCTGCCGCGCCGCGCAATTTAATCGAGAAAGATAAATATTGAAAATATTATTATACTTCGTTGACGAACGTAAAAAAAATATCATATTATAAAATATAAATCATAAAATACTATTAATAAATATTAAATATACAAAATTATCTTACTGACACTTCAAAATTGTTCAACTATCTGTTATGTGACATGACAAGGTAAGTTGGATGACTTAGAATGTACTCGTAGTTGGATAATGATTATAATAATTAACATCTCTAATAATTATTATTAGAGATGTTAATTATTTTCCACATACATTTTTATTATAACTTGTACATGGCCATATTTATTTTAATAAGTAGGTACCTACATGATATACATTTTAATATTCTTAGACTGCAATACCTAATACCTCAATATAATAATAGTTATCTAATCATGCGTGTCTAAACGAGGGCAATCAGGTAAAAATAGATTCTTCTTCTTCTAATGATATTTTTAAATAACTATCGCTAGCCAAAAACGATTCTGGGCGAGATAAATAGTTTTATTAAAGGATGTTTTATCATATTACTATTTGTGAATTATTTTACTATTTGATAATGCTATAGATTCGACTTATTTTCATTACCAATTTAGTTAATCATATTTTGGGTTACATATCTTTTAAACAATATTAACTAGGGTAGATATTTTTATTAAATATTAATGATAGTAACATACAAAACAATTTAATTTATAAGGAATAATCTAACAAGCCCATATAAAGTAATTCAATAATAGCCATAATAATCAAGTAAAATAACCCAATTGTGTCTACTGACCTTAATACCTTAAAGGATGAAAAATACTGTCAAAAATAACAGATACTGTATTTTTTTTTTTTGTACTTAAATCACAATTCTAAACATTTAAAACATACGTAGTTCGTCTGTATTAGAAACCAAATATTTATCACAAAAAAGAAAGATACTTTTATCATAAAAACAATTCTTTTCATACACACAGCTATTTTCGAAAAATATAAACATTTCATAAAACTCCAATACCGAAATAAGACTATTTTTGAAGCTCAATATTATTAAATTAGTATTTCAACATTTTTTATAAACTTGGAGCCTCCAAAAAGAAAGTAGGCATTTGTATTTTTAAAAATTCTCTACAATTAAATTATAGTAAATTTATTTTGAATTTCAATTTATCTAAATGTGTTTGATTATTACTCTCAACAATTTTGAAGAATAATATAGTTTTTAGAGTAAAGAAATGACTAATGAATATCATCAACAACGAAAGAGTAACTGAAGAATAAACTATAGTAAATTATGTGATGTCAATGGGATAAAAAATAAACAAAAAATGTATTTATTTGTCACTAGGAATTTTCTTTCATTTTTGGATCTCTATAAATGGGTCACATACACAAATGTTGTGGAAACAATATAAAAGAGCTAACCATTTTATATTTTCCCACCGATCACTATAAAATATTTCTGTATTATACCTTGGTATTGACAAATGCACTTATCATTTATTGCTCTGATCATTTTGTCACTTAAATGTTTTAGAAATTGCTGTTTTAAACAATACTGAAGGTCTCATATTTTTAAACAAAAAACTAAATATCTACCATATTCTTTCTTTGTATCAATATGTCATAACAATTTCTATTAATTTAGTTACTAAATTACTTCTTAGCTAATTCAATTGATTTTAAAGAATTTGATGATTAAAAATAAATTAAATAAAAAAAAAATAATAACGAACACCATCATTGTTACAAATTTATATATGTGAAATATTTACAATGTATCAAAAGATAAATTTGGTATAAAATATTTTTATGAAATGACATTTTAAAATTTTCAATACTCGATATATTGTACTTCACATTTTAGGAATTGCTAAATTTTTTAATAATTACTTAGATATAGTAAGTATATGTGCACATAAGTATTTATTTATTTATTTATTTATTTTTAATAGCAATGCTAAGTTTTAATTACAAATTCGAACACACAGATAATTAAATTATTTATAGTTTCACTTCATTTAATCCGGTTTTGTTTGACTTAGAAATTATAATTGACAAAGTCAATTTTAAGTGTTTGGTTAAGTATATAAAACTTCATTTTTAAGAATATTCTATGTTAAGTAGGTAGTTTAAGTTGTACATCAATAATACTAATAGTCGTTATATTATCAAATAAATAAATGTTATCAAATGAAAATATAATTAATATCAACAATTATTATTTATTTTTTTAATAATTTAAATGTTAAGTAAATAGACCATATTGAAAAATTATAACATGACTTCATCTGCTTAATTTCAAAGTTAAAGAGAAACACGATAAATCAATAGAGCTTAAAAATTAAGTTGTGTTCTCATTTATTATTAAAACATTTAAAAAAAAAAATTATTTTTGAGCACATGCGCAAATAACAAAATTTCAATTATTTCCAAAATATGTATCACAATAATCTTTATGAAAAAACCAAAATTCATATTGAACACAATTCCTCAAAAATATTGTGTATCAACTCTATCTTTGAACATATTGTAAGTATATTATTTTACATATATTTTTCTTTATTATTTTAATTACAAAATTATAACATTGTATATTACAGTTTTATACATAGGTTTTTAAGGTTTTTCAAAAGGCACATGACATCAAAAAATATTTCTTCAGAACATTGTATTTTTAATAAATATTGGTTATACTTATATTGGAGGTAAATTATTATCTTAGTTTTAAAAATAAATTCGTAAAAAAGTTGGTAAGTAGCTATTTGCTGTTTCTTAAACTTTAATTTTTGACGTGAACCCAATACCATTAGGAGGTTGCTGCTGGTGAGTACTACAATAATTATTAGGCACAGTTGTGTCATAAGTGACAGTGGTAGTAGTTGCTATAGGCACAGTGGCAGTTATGGAATCTGAGCTAGAGCTTATTGATTGTTGGTTATAAATTTCTGATAGACCACCCCAACGTAAGCGATATTGCCGCGTGGTCCATGTAACAACCGATGGGCGCCATAAGAGTGCTGTAAAAAACAGGTATGGTCCCATGAACTCTCTATACAACCAAGCAACTAAGTACTCGAATTTTGTGAACGGCAAAGGCCCATTCTGAAATTTAAAAACAAACAAATCGTTAAAAAAAATATAACAGTTAATAAATTTAATATATTCAACATAGTCCAATTTTTAAATAGCATTTAGTTACAACTATTTTATAATACAAGATTTCACTATTTTTTAGTATATTCTTTGTATTTATCTTATTATTTTCTGATTAAATATATAATCCAACAGAAAAAATTAAAGATAAATTAAATTCTTACAATCGCCACTAATATTTCAATTCTAGTTAGTTTAATCATATATATTCAATATTTACTATTAATTTTAAAAAATAACTTCAGATTAAATTCTAATAATATAGTTTAGTAATGTTCCTACCCAACTATTTTAGGTAATGAGCTAATAATAAAAATGTACTCTTTTCATTTCATTTACATAACTTATTAATGTTTTATCTTTTCTAGTTTTTTTTTTTTTTTTTGTCCTACATTCCCTTTAAAATTAACAATAAGTCATTATTAATAAGTTTTGGAATATTCAAAGATTAAAACTCACAGCAAAAATCCTAGAACTTAGGTATGAACATTTTCAACTTGCACAGAAAATATTTGTAGATGGCAAAATCAAATAAAAATAAAATTTAAGTTAAGCTAAAATAACCTCACTTAATTAACATAAAAGTATGTCAACCTTAATTTTATTTTTTATTAAAAGAAGAAAGATTTTCACAATTACTTAACATTTAGTTATAAAATTAAATAAATTTAATCTTGAAATCAATTCGAATACTTAGATTAATTAGTGGACATTTAAAAATACATTTTTAGCGTTTTGAATATTTTTCTTTAAATGAACAATTAATAAAACTTGTGTTATAATTTTTGAATTGACTTATCAAATAAAATATTTTATTAAACAAAAAGTTTAAATATTAATGAATAATGGTGATAGAATTTAATTACATCAATTAAATTAATTAATTTTTTTTTAAATTTAACAAATAATTTTAAAAAACCTTTAATTTTTTCTAACGTTTAAGATATTATACATTATGCAATTTTATATTCAAATTAAAATATTTGTTAAAAGACTAGCATACCTGCATCACATTTAAGAGAATCCAATCTAATAAGAACCAAACAAGCACATGTATCATATAGAATGCATAAGGATCAATTGAACCCCCAGAAAGTGTGTTTGCTGCCCATGCAGCACATGCGCCTAAAATTAGACACTCAGATAATGGTTCCAATATAATTGTGTGTGGTACCATAGCTATCCTAAGTTTGACCCATCTGAAAAATTAATTGATTTTAATTTATTTACAGAGAATCTACTATTTAAATACAATTGTATTAATTTAAGCATTTATTAAATAAAATAAAAATAACTAGTATCTCTAAATTACCTTCTAAGACGGTCTTGAAATTTACTTAGTTCAATGCCTCCATTATTTTGTAAAGCAGGTCGACTGCTTATAGTAGTGCGCCAACCTCGAGCAACGACCAATTTGGCCATAAAATAATCTTCAGCAAGATAACTAGCAAATGCTTGCAAACCACCACATTCATCCATTGCTTGCTTACGCAATAGTGTTGACATACCTGTATGGCATATAGCGCCTACAAGATCAGCCATTAAATACACTCGTGCATGAGCAGTTCCAAAAAATACCTTAAACACAAAAAAAAATATACATTACAATACATTAGTCAGATTCCTTAAAAAGACTACTTAAGAGGACACCACATCCGCCACACAAACGTATAACTTCGCAAATTTCCGTTCAACCAATTTAATGTGTTTATTTAGCTTAAGTATTAGAATAAAATAACTTTTTATCAAACTTAAAAATAAATGCATTACCTATGTTCTCTCGTCGGTTTTAATATCAATATTTTAATTTTTAATCAAGTAATGAGTATGTAAAATATTAATATTTAAAAAAAAGTTCATAATTCCTTCTGATATTTATGCTGAATACACAAAATTAGTATTGAAATACAAAAATTTGACATATTCTACAATAGTAAGACGGAGATGGCACATACAGGCGTGGCGTCCTCTTAAAAAACCTAATATTTTAATATTCATACTAAATATTAATTATGCTACACCATATGCATTTTTTTTAGGTTACACGTTATATTTTATTACAACTTTTTCTGTAAAACTTAAAATTAGTAACGACTTATGAGATAATGTGTAGTAAAGCACATTGGAAATCAATCAGACATTACTTATCCAATAATATTAAATTATTAAAAAATAAAAACGTTTAACAAGTTTTATATTTATTTTTATGATATTTGTTAACATACGTACATACTATATTAATACATCAAAATATATACAGACGTGCACATAACACAATATATACATTATGAAAATATTTTTATACACATACTATTTGAATATTTTTACTTTATTCATATACCTATTATCTAGTCTTATTTTGTCTGATTTTTATAAAGAAGTATGAATAGAGTAACATTAACGAAGGACACAATCATACAGAGTGTATAGACAATAGGGAAGAGTACACGATATGAACGCAAAACATTGGTTCATTGTTATATTTTAAAACAAGCAGACAATAAACAATATAATCATTAAACAATAAAAATGGTTCTAACATATAAACTAAATATCAGATAAAATACATTATTTTTCAAACGTGATGTGTACCCGTCACCAAATCTTATCGAATCTTTCAGAATTCAGATGAATTGAACGGTTTGAAGGAGTAGCATCAGTGTTCCAATATTCGACAATTTATTAATTCAATTTGACCAACTAAACTTGGAAATTTTAAAAACCACGCTTGGGTTGACGATACGACATAATAATCAACGACTTTGAAATATAATGTTTGACATTGTTATCGATCAATGAGGCGCCAAAGACGGGAATGGCAGACCATGACCTATCTTGATATTTTTGTTTAACTCGATAGTTTAAATTAAAATTCAAACGTAAATAATTTAAAAAATATATGTTAAAGGTTGTGATCTTGTTATCTTAAATCAAACGTACACAGTTGCAGCCCTGTAACATATGAGATTGTTTTGACTGGACTAATAAAAAAATAAATAGTTTGACCTAAATTATTTAAAGTGTTAAGTTCAATATCAAATAACAGATACCTACATATTTTATTTTAATACATGAAATATTTTATTTTCTAATTATAATACTATTACTACTAAAACATTGATACGTAACCCTACATTTTAGATTGTTCAATAACATTGATTAATCATCTTTAAACGATTGGAAGGCTAAGCTTTTGGAGGAGAATTAAATATGTATCAGATTGCTGTTTTCTTTATTTTTAAGTCAGTAAATAACTAACCTGAGACCACTGCTCTCTGAAACTCTTCATCACTGAGATTCACTGATGGAATCAGATTTTTTTTCACGGAAAGTTCAAAAAATTAAATAAACAATTTTTTATTACTAAAGAGTATTGCACTCACAGTTAGTGGATCCAAAGGGGAGGGCCGATTGTGCCACTATACCGTGCAATTATGTCTGCTCTAAAATGTGCCTCCACTACTATAAAAATAATATGTATGGACTTAAGTTTTTTACCACCCGACAATCGACAATTTCAGCAATAACAACGAACTGGAGAAAATAAAATTACATGGAAAAAATATTTTTATAATTTTTATTCAAAGTGGTATTAGCACCACTGGTAACAACTTTAACGTTATTACCTATCATGGAAGAAATATGTGCAGATGATTATTTCTTCAAAATTATTTACCTTCTACAGAAGTTTATGATTGCCAATACATTAATAGCGTGGTGCATTAGTATTATGATTTCTACAGACATATACGTCGACTGCGCGTCTCATATCTGTCATAGAGCAACACGGTAAGAGAAAAACATGTCTAATATTCATACTTAATATTATAGGACTAGATTCCAGACATTTTTTTATAACAATGCTGTCTCCAACGTCTCTTTTTCCGTTGAGTCCATAAAAAAATTCGTTCACTTGTACCTGGTACGTTTTTTTCCACGCTGGTTAAAAAACAGAATTTCTAGCAAATCTTTATGGATCTACAATATAAATCCGTTTATGAATTTTTTTATAGTTGGATACTAAAATACTATAATTTTATTATCAGTATTGCAATAGTATGAGAACGATGTAACTAATCACATTTGTTGATAAAAATATATAACGAATGTGAAACACTGATATCAATGTTTTCTACTATTTCGATTTTTCAATCAACTCATCTTAATAAGTAGTAGTGGTATCATCATAAAAAATTATTTTATTTTATTATGAGTCATGACTAATGAACAGAAATTAATATAGAACACAAGTGTAATAGGTAAAAAAGAAACTAATAACTAATAATTAATTAATAAATACCAAAGTACGTAATAATATGTAATAACAATCATTACACGGAACTCATAAGGACAACATTCAGTCGGCATTGCACACCTCTTACTATCAACAAGTAAAAACTATTATCATATCACATACCTACTTTAGAAAAAGTGTATAATTTTATGAAACATAAGTCACAAATAAATCTTAGGACATAAAACAATATAAATACAAAAGAATGATTCTCAATATTAAAAATAATTTCACTGTATTTTATGTAACCACTAAGTATGTACAATTAAATTTCTAACTGAAGGAAAAAAATATCATTTTTATTGTAGAATTTGATGACTGGAAAAAATGACATATGCCTACAAGAAAATATTATTATCAGAACTCAAAATTATATGAATATATAAGGTGAGTATAAATTATAATCATATTAATTATACATATATACATATATATATATGTGTGTGTGTGTGTAAATATAAATTAATTTAGCCTCTCAAAGTATTAAAATCAACATGAAATAAAAAAAATAAAGAACAATTTATTATGATTCAAACAATTTTAATAAAATTAAAAGATAACAATAAAAACTTATAATAAGTCATAATAACAATTATATTTCCCAAAATGCTAAAATAAATGTTTTTTTTTCCATAAATAAAAATATTTTATAAAATAATAACGAATTTCATTAAAAAAATAATATATGTTGGTTTTTCGCATCGCATGAACAGAATACACTAGTTAAAATAATAAATAAGTACACGTTAAGGGTGTGGCAATGTGGCATCCCCTTAATAGCTAATTATAATAAAAGCTATGTTTATAAACTTACTAAGGTATTTAAGTAATGATTTTATCATTTTAAAATTTCTATTATTCCCTATAAAATAATGTATAATATGCATGTATATTATTTAGGTATAATAAAGAATTGGATTTCTTAGGTATAATAAATATAATACAAACACTATAGCAAATGTATGAAATTAAGGATAATATTTTAACAGTAAACACATTTTTTTTTAAAAAAACACTTGAAGTTATTATAAAGCAATACACTATTTGAAAAAAAAAACATATTTTTATAATCATTTTCCAAAACAAAATATTTTTAAGAGACTTTCAATATAATATAATCATAGGCAGAGGCTAATAACTAATAGAATAAAAACTAGTTTTTTCTGATAAAAGCTAAAAATTAGCAAAATCGATTGATAAATTTTTTATACTTGATTTTGATGGTTCATTGGAATTCATTAAATATTATAGTCATAACTTAAGAATAAAAAAAAATTTTAATTAATAAAATCCTTATAAATATCTTGAAACCAGTCTAAATACTTAGAAAACAAAATTGAGTATAAATAATGATAATTTAAAAACAAACACAATATGTTTCAAGTTTCATGATAATTATTTTTTTAATTATAAAAAAATATAAATAAAATCATTAATTAATGATATATTGTTATTTTACAAATAAATAAATTCTGAATTGTATAAAAACAATTTTGGTAGAGTTAGGTTTATCTTTCTTTTATAATTTGTAGAAGCAAAACTTGTATTCAATTTTTAAACCTTTGGTATGAACATTTTAAAGTTTTTAAATTGTTAACTATAAAATAATTTCCATAATTTCACAACGTTGACAATTTTTATTAAATTACTATAATTTCAATCTCTCATGAAAAATTATTGTTAGTTTACACATAACTTATAACATCTTTAAATTTTTTGAGCAAGTATACATTTTTCAGTTGACATTTATAGAAAAATAAAATAAAATTTTGAATGTCTTTAAAGACGTTATGATCATCAAGAAAAATAATTGCAATTTTTAACTTTTGACTTCTTTTTACAAAAAATTATTTTTACTTTCTTATCTAAAAATAAAATTGTTTGATGTTGAAGATTAAATGGTCTTAACTACACCAAAAGTTTATGGAAGATTTCAATAAATAAATAAAAATGTATTGTTCTAAAAACACTGATCTAATTTTTATAAAATGTTACTGTAGCTTTGGAAATATTCTTCAAGGGATATTATAAGTTAGATTTAATGTTCAAATATAATATGAACAATAAAAAAAAAATTTTAATTTAAACATATTTAGTAGTCTTAGATGTAGCCATTATTGTGCTATTCAAAAGTGACCTCTTATAAGCTAGACTAAACATATTCTATAATACTAGAATCCTGGATACATCACTGTTATAAATACTTAATTTTAAAGAAAATTATAAGCATCTTTAAATAAATAATACAGTAAAGTATAACATATTTGTATTACATTACTCTTATTTATATTTTATACATATCCTATTTATTACAAATTCTCACTGTTAAGGCAGTCAAATTTTTAATAATCTGAATGAAATAAAATTTTGATTTTGCTATTGTTGTTTAAATACACTATAATATCATACCACAGTAATAATTTAAATAATTTAAATATAATATTAATATTTAACTATGTTATATAAGATATATTTTTTTAAATATTGTATTACACTAATATATCTGCTTTCTACTTTATTCATTATTTTATATCTATACTAATATAATAAATCTGAAGAATTTGTATGTTTGAATGAACTAATCCCATTAACTACTAGATTATTTTAAATAATAGTTTTATTGATAAGTTCCTTAAGACCCAGATGGTTTTTAGCATATTATTTTAACCAATATAGGTTGATATAAGATTATTTACACATAAATACTTCATTAGTATAATGTTGACTTTTTTTTTTAAAAAAATAAACAAAAACTGAATCAATTGTTCTAACAATGACATTAATACTTGATATATTAGATTAGGTTAGGTTCATTAAAATACTTAATACACTTATCACCAAATAGAATTTATTTTATTTACTACTTAATTAAGTAAAGAGTAATTATGTTTAAACGCATGTCATTTAAAACTATTTATATTTTAAAAGCAGATTAACTAAACTTTTAACTAAAATTTTATTAAAAATCAAATTCTTTAATGTAAATACATAGATAAATAATTTATATTTTGAAACTGTCAGTCAAATGAATTATTTATCATGAGGTCAAAAAATAAGTAATTATAAGAATTTTATATCAATTATATGAGTCATAAATTTGATAAATTATCTAGAATATTAAATTAAAATAATTTATATTACATTTTTCTCAGTACATATATTTTACTCATACATGGATAATAATTCCAATGTTAAATTTTTTAAGCTATACATGGCTATCAAAATTCAAAATTATAAAATTAACTATTTATTAAAAATTCTACAAATAACAAATATATTTATAAATACTTACTTTTTCTAAAGTAGCAATAAAACGCCGTTGTTTGCGAGTTTGATGTTGATATTCTACTTTTCCATCCAATTTTAAAAATGATGAAGGATCTGTCGTATTTTCTGACAAAGGTGAAGTCATAGACTCGGTTCTATTATCAATTCGATCACATGTGAATGGTACTTGATGTACAATTGCAACATCATCAGCCATATTATCAACCATATCACAAAGTGTATCTTTTTTCACTGTAAATGATAGATGTTGATGAAATAAATAAAATATATGAATTAAAATTGTTTAAATGTTAATTCAATTCATAAACATTACTTTGAAAAAACACTACTTATATATTATGTAGGTTAAATAGCTAATAAATAATCAACAACCATGATTGATGACTTAGATAATAAATAAAATAGCTGATAACAATTATATAATTATATTGCATGAACAAAAAAAAATAATATTTATTATTTCTATACTTTTTATTGAACTATCTGATATGAGTATCAAAGAATACTTGGCTGCTTGGTATGCTGCATGTACATTATTGATTTTTGGATTGACACCTACTTGAGAACCACCTATATAACAATTAAAATTATACATAAATTTTATTTTTTATTTTCAAACCATAATGTACAGAAAAATATCAAGAAAAAAATATTCTATAAACTCAGAATAAAAATAAAAATACTTGAACTAATAAGAAATAATTTAATAGCAAATATAATTAAATACCTAAAAAAAGTCGAGCATCTACTGATGGATACATTTCTAATAGCCGATTAGCTACCATAGCAGCAGGATCATTTTTGTCCATCACACATATTAATACTTCATACTGTAAATGATTATTACCATATACTATTATACAAAACAACTTATATCGCCTTACAATAAAAAATAATATTACCATTGGGTATTCCATCTGAAAGTATGAGCTCAAGTTGACAAATAGATTAGGATCAACACCCAATAATGGTTTCAATATACTAACACCCGGATATTGTTTTTTATTATTTTTCGGCAAACCATGTTCTAAAGATACTAGAGACGGTATCGACTGAACAGGTGATTCCGGTTTGGGCTTTCGATAGAGTTTAAACTTCCTATTAACGGAAATAAAGTAAAAGATTATAAATGGTATTTTTTTGACTGTAAGCACAATGAAATAATGAAACCATTGAAATACAAATATCGATTTAAACAATTATGCATAAAATATACGGTAATTACCCATAACATATTGCACTTATGTGCACCAACCAATAACCGCACCAGAATATCAGCAGGCCGCAAGCCAATAGTATGTCATAATCGACAAACATTAGCGGTGGTATCAGTTGCATCGTTTGTTCTACCGCTTCTCCTTACTATTGTATCCATCTACGACTTATGTCCTCTTCTGGCACTGGAACACCTAGACACAACTCCGCGTTCACAAAACCGTTTAAGACGCGGCGTAGGTATCTGGTTTATCGGTAGACGGTATTAGGAAGCGTAATGTCGTCGTCGTCGTCGTCGGTAACGGGTCAAGACACCGCAGGAATTCAACGCCGTTTGGCGGTTCAACGGCCGTCCGTCCGTCAGGTAGTCGCTGCCAGTCGTCGGCGAATGACAAACGAGATCGCCTCGCGGCGTGACGAAAACAAGCTAGGCCAACCGAAAACGCATTTCGTACGGCAACGGTGATTGCGCAACATCTTTATTATCAGTTAGTACGGTTTATAGAAAGGGCGAAACGCGTGCGGTGTCATTGAGAAACGAATAACGTAACATGACGCCTCGTGTAGTACTACGTTAAATTACAAATAATATCATATACATATACGTACGATGTATTGCATGGACACTACCGAGCGCTGACCGGACGAGCAAAAATCGAACGATATCGTTGCATAACGCTTGCCCGAAGTCTGATAAGCATTACCCATTAATTATCATTTATCATTATTATTACTATTACTATTATCATTATTATTATTATTACTGTTGCCTCTATATATTCTATTGTTGTTGCTATAAATTAGTGAAATTACACATCCGGCGAGCGTGATAGCAGCGAACGGGGTACGGCGTTGGCGCGCTAAATAGATTACAGGAGGTAGCTACCTACCCGTTACCGACAGACTCGTGGTGAACAACGATAATAACGCTCCGATCGCGTCGTACCGAGTCTCCCAGATGATTTTTTTCAATCGCGATTACAAAAATACCGTTTTTATTAATATTATTATTATTACGTAGGTTATTTAATATATTATTTTACATTATTATATTATATATTTAAAATGTTATTACACCAACTATCGTTATTATTGTTTTTTTTTTTTTTTCGTATTATTACTATCACGTCTGGCGGTGATCAAAATTGATAACGTTGTCTCCGGAGATCATCGTAAACCGTGATCGTAATAAATACAGGTACTTTTTATTGTGATTTTTTATTAATAATTGAAAACATCGATATCATAATTTATAATAATGTATGTATAACCGCCCGAGGACTCGGCGTCGCGTATTTTGAAAAAGACGTGCGACTCGCGTGCCTACCGAAAAATGCACTGATCGTATGTCGCGTGAATGTGCGTGTGTGCGTGAGTGATTGTACCCCGTACTACTCTGTGTGTGTGTACGAGTGTGCGAGTGTGCGTGTTTTGTATAAAATGCAATAAAAAAGACTTACAGGCCCCCCCCCCGTCGACGTTAGCGGTGGACGTGTGTGCTGTGTGAATCGATTTAATTAGAGAACTTGCACGCGCGTGCGCGCATAGGAGGTGTACGTGTGTCGTGTACTTGTATGCACCGCGTGTACATGTATATTATGACATGTAATGGACGTGTGCAATACACTATTATTATACACGCGATGGACGTGAGTTGGGACGAAAATTAATCAAAAATCGACGTCGGCGTGCCGACGGCCCGAGGACGAATAATGTAGTTTTATTATTACCGTCGAGCTCGGCCAATTTCACAAAAAGCACAAGCCCTTTGTACTTTACGTATACGTACCTACCTACCTAATTTGGTATTTATTTGGACGGCGAGTTTTGACGACTAACGATGATATTCACGAAATCATTATAATAACATATTGTGTGTGGGCGCCGTACGATTTTTAAGACATATTTTAATGGATAACATTGAATTCACCAGAAAACAGTTGTTGTACGCAGTCCGTCAATGGCTTATCCAATGTCCATTCATAAATGACACGAGTTGGCAAAGCGGGGCATTGGCCCCTCAATTAACTAAGTTAAATATTATAATTACACAATTCATAATATTGAGCATACTTAATAATCACTAAAGACCAAACCACGTATAAAGTGTTTTCGATGTGAATCTAATCGTTTTAGAACATATATAATTAATAATTATCATCATTATCGCATAATTTATTAAAAGAAATGTCGTTGATATTAATTATCGTTAGTTGAAACGTCACGATTATCAACATAAAACACCGTAACTCGCAAGATGATAAAATATACTCCGTTCGTTTAAGCTTTAAATACTAGCAATTATAATTAACTACAGTTTCGAAATTTGATTTATATGTTTTATAAATACATCGGAATGTGAACTATGGAAAATATTCAACTTAAGGATAAAAAAATTAAAAATTTGTAGTGACATTAAAAAATAATAATAATTTATTCTTATAAATTACGAGTATTGTACTTTAAAAAAAAAATCATGTTTAAATTTTTTATTATAATTGAATAATTTAAAATTTTCTAAAAAGATACCTTGAACAATGTAATAATAAAATACAAGGTATTATATTTTTAGTTCTTATAAAATAAATTGAAATTAATGATTTAATTTATGGTATCACATACCATAGATTACACTTTAGTGTATTTTATCTATTCACATACTTATGTAATCCAACATAAAATAGTTACTATCATTTATATAAATATAACTGCTATTTAGATATTTAGAATTATAAAATAAATTTATTGAAAGATGATGGACTGAAATAATTCAAAAACAATCATTCTTTGTTAGAATTCTGGAAATATACGCCTGCTATAAATATCCAAAAATTAAAATTAATTTTCAAAACAACGTATTAATATATATTCTGATGATTCGATTATGAAAATTATCAAATCTGAGTATCGTTAAAGCGAGTATAATGGATGCTCACTAGGCTCATTTATAACATTTAACAAAAACTTCAATAAAAAATATGTTGTTTTAAAATCACAAATCTTTACTAACCTTGAATCTTCAACTATCATAGTATTAAATTCAAAATTAATTTTCCGTTCTTTTAATTATTAAACTTTTTAAGGGTTTAGAGGATATCACTATACTGTCTTCGTCTTACAAACATTTAACAAAGTAAATTTGTGTTCAGCAAAACCAATATTGTGATGAGACTTTATTAGCTTTTATACTTAGAATAAATTGATGTATTATCGGACTTAATGGTAGAAACATTATTTGTATTTATATATAGTTTTACGTTGGATATTTACAATATTTTAATCGTGTTATTTTTATGAGTATTATGAAATTACACATTTTAAATACCTGCTAATAAGTTGCTTAGCAATAAAAATATCGTGTAATTTTCAAATAATGTTCTTACCTTGAAATTAAGTCATAAGTCTTTTCGCTCCTATGACTAATATTACGGCTAATATATTAAATTGATTTCGCTAAAACCAAATTTATTATGTCTTGTTTATACAACGGGTATAAAAGTTTCATAAGTTATTTTAGATACTTATAAGTTTGCATTGACTATAAAACTTAAATTCCAAGTAATACATTGTATAAAAACCTCAAAGCTTAAGACGGAGAGATATCACACGCACATGTCAGATTAAAATTTCGTGATCGCAAAAAAAAATGTTTACTTTTCATTCAAACAGATAACTTCAACATTACATCATAACGACTTCTTCGATTTTCATTCTGAAAAAATATTCGGAATCTCCATAATATGTACGAAAGACCGATCAAGCACATTGTTATAATTGTATTTAGATAATTAAATATTTAGATTTGAAATTTTGCGTATTTTCGTAAATTTTAACAAAATTTATTACAGTTTAAATTACAAAAATTAAAAATATTGCTCGATCGATCTCATGTACATATTATGGAGATTCCAATTATTTTTTCAAAATGAAAATCGTGATAATTGCCAAAACGTATTGTTGGAATTAAAAACAGTAGTTTTTGATAAGTAAAACGCACACTTATATGAGGCTCTTTTAATGGTATTTTAGTTTTATTGTAATAATAATTATCTAATAATGGAGAAATATAAATTATTATGCTTTGTAGTTTGTACCGCAATTTTTATTTATCATACTAATTTATAGTTATTTTTATGGTACCTACTCAAAATATTAAATAATGAAATACGTGAAATGTACGAAGAATAAAACTTAAGTGAAGTATACCTATATATTAATGATTTTATACTTATTAGTTAGATATATTCTTTATTCGCTTTAGCAATAAACAAAATTGTAAATTATAAATTTATACTGTAACTATTATTTGCATAATTCTCAAGTTATGTTGTACCTTTATTAAAATATATAAAGTATAAATATATATTTATATCTCCATATATTAATTAACTAGTAATTTCAATAAATTGAACAATTTTAAAAATCTAGAAATTTTATGTTAATTTAATTTGATCACAACTGACTTATCATTTTTATAAATTAAAAAATTTAATAAGTCGGTCTGCTGTATATTAGATTTAAATTTTTCCTAGTCATTAGTTGTAGGTCAGTAAGTCACTGATGAATGTGTTAAATTTGAACTCAATAATGAATCATTCTATACAAAAAACGATTATGCGCAGATCACAGAAACTTCCATCGTTGAAAAAAAAATTTTAATTAATATAATATCATTATAATAGATATAAGTACAAACTACAGAGTACTACTCTTATAGTAATGTGGCAAGTAATAAAACTAATCTTTTCAAAAATAAATCGAAATCGCGTATTCGTTAAGTTGTATTGTATAATAAATTAATTGTTATTAACTTAAGTTAATGCTAGTGTATGTGTAATAGAAAGGTGTAAAAATTGTAAGGTTTATGGCAGAAGCGTATCAATAGCGAGAAGGATAATTCTTCCTCCTCCATCAAGCCAAATTTTTCGGACGTAACCAATTTTTTTTCAGAAACGACTTTTTTTGATCAGTTTCAATTTTTAAGATAATCACTTGATTTCTAGCTTTAATTCTCATTTGCTCCTACACCAAATAAACTAAGTTTAAAATAAGTATGCTCAAAATATCAACTTGTTCAGCTTTGTCAATTGAATGATGACTATACTTTTTAATACATATACTATTTGTTAGAACTTAAAACAATATATTATTTCAAAATTATGTAAATGGTAATTTGTCATTCACCGTTCGTGTAATATTCGTAAACAAATTATCAAATTGTATTGTACAGTTTGTAATAAATATTCAACAAAATATTAAGTTAGAACAAAAAAAAAAAACTCACCCAATTGAAACTTCAAACATATTTTCTTCTAATGGTATGGACGTGCTACCTTTAGTATATTTACGATTTTCAGTTGAACCAGTTTACAGTATAAGTTGTAGTAGGTACACTGAAAAGACTGTATTTGAATAGTGCACCGGATAGTGTTACGACTTACAAATAGTACCTACCTTGTAACAATATCGCGCACTTTTAACACAGCTGCGGTTAATGTTGTAATCAGCCGGATACGTTGTTTGTTACGTATCTATTGCAAATAACTTAAAAAAATAATAGATAAATCATAATCATAAAATCATAAAAATATTATAATACGCATAAATGGTATTTATTAATATTAGTCATGGGTTTTTAGTTTCAATACTTAAAAAATCGTATTATATATTTAAATTTTATTTTATCATACGCAGTCAAATTTTTAATGTTTTCTTTTTTTTTTCAAATTAGAACAACCATACAAGTCTGTTTACGTGCGTATATTTAATATTTATATAATGTATGGTATGTGCATATGATGTAGGTACACTTATATTTTAGTATTTAGTATAAACCTAGTTACCTGGTTATTGATATATTATTTATTTAATTATGTACTAACGAGAATTGAGAGGAATTTGATAACAAATATGCGTGTGATTAATAAGTAGAATACAAGTAGCAAAATGTATAGGTTATTACTTATTACAGAATAATTACAGAATCAACGTGCCAGATACGATTGTTTATTGCGCGGCACTGTTGTAATGTCTATTAATAGGTACATAATAAACAATACGAAGTAATAAAATCGTGGTACGTAATGAATAATACATATTAATTAAATTGCTTAAAAATTGTATATCTATTATTATATTATTAAAAAATAAATATACCGCGATATGGTAACAACTTACTATAATAAATAACAATTATTAGTATACATATTAATTATTATGACTACCTATAATATTCAACAGTATATATGTCTAGTGCAATAAACTTTACTTCGAAAACACTTGGTTGAATAAGAATATCACAAATGAACTTAATAAACGCGTTGTTTTTATTATGCATTACTTACGTGTTGTTAAATTATTGTATATGCATACCTAACCTGTTACTATATAAAAGTAAATTTACAGTATTCATAGTTCACAATCACTGTTGTGAAATGTTGTCGGATTGATTCGTGCATTTTCATAAGTTTTCGCCAATTTTCAATTAGAATACTATAAGAGTGCGTCATAAATTACCTACCAGCTACCGCGAATGTAACAACCAACAACAAAAACGAGTATAATTGTTGTTTTATTATCAATTTTATTTTATTCTACTTTTAATAATAATTTAATAACTTTAAATGTTTTATTAAATACATTGTTAAATAAAGCCAAAAGAGTTCACTCACCGATGACATTTTACATTTTTTTTGTAGTGAACTTAATTTTCACACCAATACTTAATACGAGTATTATATATGTAGTATTTATGAAGGTAAATGTTAAGAATACAAGTGTGTATTAAAATTTATTACACTTATTGGTAACCATTTATTATCTAATGATTATTTGGATTTATGGTGAAACATATTTTAACTTTGAAATGGTATGCGCAAAAAAGGAAAATATTGTTTGCACACTTAAAACCTACTGAATAACGCTCGCCTTGATCATATTCATATTCCCATGCACAGTAACATATCCAGAATTCATTTTACGGGGGTGTTTTAAAATTTAATAGACTTATGGTTGGTGAAAGGCTCCTCCTCACACCCCCGTATTACATTAACAAATACCATATAAAATACGGCCGATGGGGGGTGTTCTAACATCCTCCCTAAATACGCCCTTGCGCATGCATGGTGCATAATATGGTAATTATACTTAGTCTTCAGTGTTCTTGTTATAAGTTTGACAAATAAAAATAAGATATTAATCCCTAAATCCATATAATATACTTAATTTGATAGCTCCTTATGTAACTGTCCTAACCAAACCGGTTACTTTACACTACCGTATTATTATTACCTATATCAATAACATGTTTTAATTGTTATTATCTAATAATTTTTATTAGTTACAAATAATATTTAACTTTGTAAACTCTGAATAACTGAACATAATTCGTTATACATAGATATATTAGATTCGATCTCATATGTTTTATTAATACTCTTTAATAATAGAACAGTGCGAACCTTAATTATTATTTATTTATTTGGTTTGTACCATTTCGATTGTTTTGAGTCGAAATACAAACAATTCATAAAAAAAGGGTATCAATATCAAAAATCACATTAATTTAAAATAAATATTTGATTTTTTTTTTTCTAATCTCTCCCTTTCCGTCCAATTCGACTAGCGGTCTGCGTCGTTAAATTTTAAAATATTTTATCTGACCCAAACAAACACAAAAGTTGAGTATATTTGGGTTGAATTTATTGCCTCCCAAAATTGTTCATTGTATACATTAACATTAAAGCATCACTTAATCTGTAGAATAGAGCTTTTTCATAAAACAATACAATATATCGATTTCAGAAGCTACGTGGATGGATACAGAAACATAAAATCTGTACGTCCATTTTTTAATATTGTCAGCTAGAAGGTTACAGTTCAATTTTAATTATAAATTGATATTAAATGATATCATTATTTACAATTTATAATAATAAATAACCCACTTTTTAGTGGTGATCCAAATATTTCATTTCGTCTTTCAAAATTAGGTAATTTTATTTGTATTTATAATATAAGTATAATTACTTAAAAACTTATAACAAAAAAATAACATAATATTCTGCTTTTATGTCCTATAATATATTTTATAATTCGGTATTATTTGAATGAATATTTACAAACATAATACAATAATACTTACTAATCAATTATTATGTTGCTCGGTTTAGAATTTCCTTTGAGTACAACTTTGAACTTACTATGCATTGTGTTTTGTCTATAACAACGGCGTATGCTTTAGACCTAAATAAATAGTTTTTAAAATATTTTTAACACATTATGTGTAATATGTATTTGCATATATTGTATATTGTATTGTTAAATGTAAGGACAAAGCTTTTGTACTTTGTTGATTGTATAATTTATATATTTGTATTGTAAGTTTATTTAAATCTATTACCTATCCCAATCATGTATAGTATTTTTTAAGTTTTGTTTGACTTTTTATTATTAATATAATATTATTATTATTATTATTTATATTGCATTGTTCTAATGCGTTCAAACGACCACGTCCCATTTGTTACACTATAAATGTATACGAGTATTAAACATGTATTAAACAATAAGTAGTTAAAACTAAAATTAGTTAGAAGAACTTATATATATATATGTATTATTATTATTTTTAGATAGTTAAAAAAACAAACAGAATTATTTGGTTAAATTACTTAACTTTCTAGTTATATAAATTAAAAAAGAAAATAGGTACATTAAAAGTTTATGGTTAGTACAACAATACAATAATATAGTTCAACATTTTAGTATAGGTTTACATTTAAGTTAAATTGAATATTTAACTAATAATAAACAAATATAGATTGCAATTAAAAGTATAGTTACGTATACCATATCCATTTAAAGCTATATTTTCAGATGATAAAAATAATCAAGGTTAAACTAACTGCATTTTTTTTCAATGCAGTAACTCTATAAAAATGAGATTATAATTAGTTTAAAAAATAGTTTTCACAAATCATATTTCACATACTGAATCATAATAACTTCTCATGTTACAAACATTTTTTCGGTGATTTTGATAATTATTTATGATAGATTGATATGGGTCTACTAAGACTATAATAAATCGATGTTTATATTGCTTCAAAATCCAAATATCAAGAATGCTTATAAGGGGTTTTAAAAGTCATATATTTAAAAAAATAATGAAGTATTTTCATATCTAACAGATCATTTATCCAAATAAGCGATTATTATAGCCGTTAATACTATATGCAAAGAATTCAACGTTTAAAAATCAAAATTACTCAAGAAACTTTATTGAATTAATTTATATTATAATTAAACAATATCCGATTAAGATAATACTAACAGACCAATATAGTATAATTACAAGTATAAATTTGAATGAAATTTAAGAATATCTTAGGACTCTTAGGAGTATATTATTAGAGCCATATTAGGGGAGTTCAAAAAATAGTCACGAGCAACAATATTTCTATAACATGTAAACAAATAAATAATGAAAAACATTTTTAAATTTAAATTATATAACCTGATATTAATTTTTATTATAGTAAATAATTAGCATAAATATTATAGAAATAACGTTTTATATTTAATACATGTCATAGTTGGTTAAACACTCCTAATTGTCGTATAGAATACTATACTATATACTATCGTCAATAGATACATATCTGTAGATAATTCTATCGATACAATTAGTCATTTAGTAATTATATTGCATCAATTAAATACATAAATTGTTTATATAAAAATGAAAAAAAAAATGAAAACTGTTAAAGTTCAATTAAATGAGTGAAAAATTATAAAATGGTGAGAGGTGCAAAATAATTTTGCCTTCGGATGCTAAAATAATAAATGTGTCCCTGGGGTTTAATATTAAATTAATATTTCATGGCTTTTGTCAAATATCTCGAATCAAACCAAAAAAGTGAATAAAAAATATAATAGTAATGAAAATAAAGCATGGCTGTCTCAAAGGTAACAAGTAGCAACTACCAATTAATTGTGTAAATAAATTTAATACAACAAAATAAAACTCAAATAAAATATAAATGAAAAAGTATTGAATTCCAAGAAAAACTCCGTAAAAAAATAAAAAAAGAATTGATAGAAATAAAACAGATCACGTATTTAAAAACTTCTCATAAATTGTTCTTGCAGCTATATCTTGTAGATTTTATTTACAAAAACTTTGATTTTGAATAATTCAACTTTTTACAGAGTTGCATACGACTGCATTTAAATGAAACAACGATTTTAGTTATTATGTATATTGTTGTCATCAAAATAGCATTATTAGTAAAAACTTGATATACGTTTTATTATTTTGTATACTATTTTTTACTATACAGAACTCATTATCTACATGTATATATATTGTTAATAATGAAACACATTAAGTTACAAAGCAATATAAAGCATCATATCGTAGTATATACAGAAAAAACACGTCCCTTTGACTTGCGATAAGTCATACGAAGAGTTTTGCTATCAATAAAACAGAGAGAAGTGAAAAATTGGTGTTAGTACTTCAGATCATAATAATTGTAAATTGTAATACTGAAAAACGAAAATTGAAATATAAATATATTATTACTACAAGATACCGACAATATGGCAAAGTAGTGTAGCTTAATTGCCTATTTAAAATGCCGTGTAAAAGCAATTTGAGTACTAAAAGTAATTTATGAACATTTATTATTAAATATTATGAGATCACATAGGTTTAGTTTTATCCATAGTTAATAAATGAATAATATATATTATTTGAACTTCTGAAAATATTATTTAACTGATACTGTGATTATGATAATAATATAAAAATTTAAGGTTGTGAATGTCCAGCAACACAAGTATAAATCAGTATTTTTGCTCAATGGTTTGAAAAGCAATTGAAAATTGTTCATAGGTTGGTAGATAAAATTCAATTATTTGTACAAATTTAATTAAATTAAATTAGCTGTATTAAAGTTAGATAAGCATAACATACATTTTGTAATTATTACATTTGACACCACCCTAGAATTGGTTAGAATAGCTTAGTATATTTCATTTGTTGGGTTATGATTTATACCAGTCATATAATAATATAAAGTTTCATTTCAAAACAACTTTCTAAAATTCAAAATAATATTGGATTTAAATTAGCTAATGAACTGAGCTTTACACATATACATTGGAAGAAATATGAAACTAGTTACCCAAAATTTCAGTAGTTTAGTCACATAATATGGTCTTCAATTTTTATGAAACACTTGAGTATTGGCAGTATTATACTTAAAAGTTGTCTTAAAAATTAAAATATCTAACCTTGTTAACCTTAAATGCATCATTATTATCTCAATGTGAAAAATGTGACAATGTTGAACTTAGAATGAAATTATTTAAATATCTTGCTCTGATTCATAATAAATAGTCATATATTAATAATATTACTATTTGTAAATTATTTTTCGTATTTAAACAAGTTAAATATATATTTAATTACTCATGTAAAAGAATTGTTTATCTATTTTTGTTACAACCAAATTATTTTTATGGTATTTCAATATAGAGAAGCACTTTCAATAATCATTTATCAAACATTAAATATTAACATACACAATTTTTATAATTTGAAATCTTTTATAAATTATCAGTATTCGTTCAAATTGTTTTATTTAAAAAAATAATAGTTTATGTTTATACATAAAAAAACCATTTAATAAAAATATCATGAAACCATAGTTGAGCAGTATATTATTTTTATTATACAGTTTCTATAAAAAACCATAACAATATAATATCAAGGTAGATATATTAGAAATGTAAGTTCGGTAAATTTACCAATTTTTTTTAAAAAAAATTAGCATGTGTCACCTTAAACTAAACGTTTTAACGAGATAAATAATCTTAACGTATCAATAGAATGAAATAGTTTATAATTTATATTATATGACTCAAAACGTCAAACGTCCACAACTATTGATAGTGTATAACATAACATATCATTTCATAAATTATTATCGCTATTAATAGCACGGTTGTAAACATAATATTATTATATTATAATATTTATTTACAACTGTGCTATTCATAAATTTGATTTTATTGATATCACGATCTATGGACTATGTATGACAGTATCATGACTCATGGCTGTAGAAACTATTATCAAATTTTATTATTTAAAATTTATTAATTTTACGTTTGCTTAATAGTTTACTTTCTATTAAAAAAGTTAAAATGAATCCGCAAGAAATTAAAAAGAAGTATTTTATAGAAGTTGAAAATAAACGTTACAATAGTTATAAGTTAATGAAAAAGTGAAAATGAAGAGTTTCTAAGGGTGTTGTGTTCCAATGGTGGTGACGTACAAAAATTATCAAAATTTACAGAACTTACGTAAATTTTACATTTCTAAGATATATATTATAAATAATTGTGAAAAAATATATAACATAAAAAAAATCATAATTATATTACATTCAATCATTTTATTATTATTGTACTAATTCGTAAGATTAATACACAAATATTTATTACTAAACATTATAAAAAAACAACTTACCTATTGTATGACTTTATTAATCACCAGCCACAACGTGCTGATAAAAAAATCATATCACATTAAAATTTAGGGTATTTCCCAATATTTCGTCTTGTATACTATCTAACTTTAAATAAAAGCATAGTATGCGGTATAATACTGATGTACCTAGTGATGTTTTATGTTCTACTACTACATAGGATATGTCATAGTAGGTAGTCATTTATATTACTGTATTATTTATTATTTTAAACCAATTAATAAATTTTATATTTGTATTTCCAGTACTCATCATCGATAAAACCAATACTATTCAAGTTAATCTATATCATCGATTATAAGTAAGCAGTTGAAATAACGCGAGAGTGTATAAGTTTGCAAAGCCGTACTACCCAATCGGTAAGTAAAGAAAATACATTGTTTACTTAGGTAAATGCAAACATCATTTTCACAGATATAACGTTAATCTTGTGTATTTAAACTCATTTTTGTTTATTTATTAAGCTTTTTTTTAATGCGTGTTGTTTATAGGTAATTCCAATTACCTACTCCAGTCCATTGATATTGAAAAATTAATATAATTAATTGTCAAATCAAATATAAATATATTTATTTAGTTTACTTCTTAAAACAAATTTTTACTCATTTAATATCATATAAAAATTAATAATTAATAATAATAATTATTTTAAAATTAATTTTTTTTCGTTTATCTAAGTATATTTTTAGTCATTTTTTTGAGTTTTAGGTCATTTTTGAATATTTTTTTTAGTGCATTTTTGTGTATTTTTTGGTCATTACAATCCTAGCTTTAGTAATTATTAAGTATGTTTTAAATATATTTAATATTGTTAATAATTAGGGCTAGGATTTTAATGACCAAAAAAATATACAAAAATGCACAAAAAAAAAAAATATTCAAAAATGACCTAAAAACTCTAAAAAATGACTTAAAAATGACTAAAAAAATTTTACTTAGATAAGCGAAAAAATTTAATTTTTATATAATTTTTATATGATACAAAATGAGTAAAAATTTGTTTTAAAAAGTAAACTAAACAAATATATTCAAATTTGAATTGACAATTTAATTATATTACTTTTTCAATATCAATGGACTGGAGTAGGTAATTAGGATTACCTATAAACAACACATATTAAAAAAAAACTTAAAATAAACAAAAATGAGTTTAAATACACAAAATTAACATTATATTTGTAAAAATGACCTTAAAAATTTAATAAAATGCATTTAACACAAAAAAATACAAAATATAAATTACACATTTTAAATTGTTATACAATGAAACAAAAAGAAATAAGAACAAATCAGGAGATCCAATACCTATACGGAGAACCGAATATTAACGGAATTTTAAAAAGTAGTAGGCTGAGCTGGGCCGGACACGTGTGGAGATCAGAGGGGCCAATTGGACAGGTTACGAAATGGAAGCCAAATACAAAAAGGCCTAGAAGACGTCCTAGACAAAGATGGAAGGATAGAGTGGTCAAGGACTTGAGGGAACTTGGAATAGAGGATGGGGAAGAGCTGGCAAGAGACCGAGACAGGTGGAGGCAAGTGGTTGTTGCGGCAATGGGCCTGAATGGCCTGTAAACGCCTTAAAAAAAAAAAAAAAAAAAAAATACAATGAAACAAATTTAGTTTTTGATTAAAACTGTATAGCACTTAAAGAAAAAAATATGCAAAATTCATCAAGATCCTAACCCTATTTAATTATACTTTAAAATGATGTTATCTCATGCATGCAATGTTTTAACAGTTGCTAAAACATTATCCTAAAATTTTTATCTAATGAAATATTATTCATTTAATGTTAACATTAACCAACATTTTATTATATTCATAGCGGCTTAAATATAATGTATAAATAATTTTGTATTATTCAAATGTTAAAATTACCCTTGACAGTTGACATATATATATATATAGATAGATATCTTACTAAACTTTAATTAATATTGCGGTAGACTAGGTTCATTGGTAGAGCACATAGGTAGTTTTATTATAGACCGCTTATAAGGAGATAGCAAACGTTTTTTAAGAGGACGTTTGGTTAAACATGACGATTGCATGATTTAAGCATTTAAACATTGCAATAATTAATATTCAACAGATCTTATTTAGCTTGTAAGTTTTAATATTAGGTAGCTTGTAAGTTTTAATATTAGGTACAGTTTTTAATTTACCTATTATTACATTTAAACGTAACATAATATACTGAAGTTTGTTGGAAATTTTATTTTAATATTTTAATTTCGAAACGAATTAAGAGCGTGTATATATCACAATTTTATAATGGCCATAACCCGCTTAAAAATATAGAAATAACATTCCAAACAAACTACAGAGAATAATAATAATATGTTATTACCTTTAATTTTTTCAATAAGTTAAGTCACTCTTACGATAAAATAAATGAAACTTAATAAAAACTGCTAAACATAAATTTACTACGATATCCATTATTAAGACAGGTGAAAAAATATGCAGGTGAAACGTAATAGTGTTAAGTAATTTATTAAAGAATACACACTTCTAATAATCACATTAACAATAAACATAATTGTAATTGTCGAGCTATCATAGTTTTCAATAATCAATTACAGCAATTAGGTACACAAACATATATCAATCAGTTCATTACATCATTAATAAAGCGCGGATTTGTATGCATTTGCATATTTATTCTTATTAATCGTATGTTATGCTAAGTGAGCATAAAATTTGTTTCTTTACAACGATTTAAAAAATGAAACTTTTTTAGCGTATTTTTTTGAATACTTTGATATTTTTCTAATTTAAAGGCTTATAAGGTTTATAAATAGCTTATATAATGTTTTACAATTTTAATTGCATATTGCATCTTTTAGTGCATATTTTGACGTTTTTTTAGATATTTTTTAAATATATACTATTGCAGTCTATTATAAGAAAAAAATATTATATTATTTATATTTATATAGTTTTAATTGATATTAAAATAAATGAATAGGTATAAACGGTTTTTCCAAAAATGACCTTAGATCAGGTATGTCAACACGCGGCCCGCGGCTCATTTTTTTGTGACCCGCGGCTACCAATATTAATGGACAAAAACTATAAATATTAATGTCGTGTAACGACTATTTTAGATTCTTAGAGAGTGGTTTATTTGGTATACATTATTATACTGTCTTATCTTCTGATAAACCATAATCGAATAAGGATTATTGATGGTTTTATATATATTTATATCTATATAGATTATAGAACAAAGATTAATAATTTGTACAAAATATTTATTTTTTCGCTAAATTTTTATGTGCTGCCCAAATAGTAAACTTTTCAATATATTTGACCCACCTGATACTTTGAGTTTGACATGCCTGCCTTAGATCAATAATCGGGGAAGTAAAATATTTAGATTAATCTTATCAAGATAAGAAAATATCAATTTCGGCCATGATTGAACACTGACAATATTTTACTGTTATTCAAAAACTAATTTTTTTATGCATATTATTATTTTATTTTTCGTGCATATTTTAACATTTTAGTGCATATATCAATGCAAATTTCAAATTTAAGATTTTAACGCATATTTGGTTGATTTTTAATGCATATAAATCCGTGCTGTAATCATTAACAATTTAATATAAGATACCGTGATTTATATTGTTGACCGCCGTCGTTGGCGGCGAGTCAATGTTAACATCATTATTACTCTCTTTCTTTACCGCTTTCGCTGACCGATCGATACTGACATTATTCATCTTATCCACGACACCCGCAACTGTTGCTTCCAGGTGGTCCGCCGTAGAAATCTTGTTCACCGTGTCTTGATTGCCTTCTATAATGTCTCTACGGTTGTGGTCCCTCTGTTGGTTTGTGAACACACTTTCTAGAGTGTCCCAGTTGGCATTAAGGCTTACGTTAGGTGATTTGGGGATGTACCGAATACAGTTAATTGAATTTCTAAATCTGAGCGGCATCTGTAAACAAAAACGAAGGCGGTAAAAAAAAACAGTAAAATAAAGTGAAATCGGCAGTAAAAAATTATTAGATACAGTTCAAACAACACGATATTAATTACTGTATTTTAAAACGATATTTATCGGTTTATCAGCCAACAGAGTGACGAGACCCAATGGCTCGTCGGTCGTCCATAAACCATTATATAGATCAGGACGTATCTCGTATTTTGCACCCTACCACTAATCACTATAAGTATATATACGTACGATTTTCAATTCCGTTGAATGTCTTACGTAGTCGGTTTTTTTTTCATCGTTTTGTTTTGGAGACATTTTTGGCAGCTGCAAATTCAATTTTCGGTGCAAAACTGCGACAACAAACAGGTGTGACGAAATGTACGAATAGATAATAAGACCAAACGTGAGTGCGCAGGGACTCGATCTTGTTTAATGTGCGCCGTTTCACGCAGAGTGAGAACCAAATTCACAAGCAGTCGCCGTTGAGCTCCGAAATCTAGATTGGAATGCTGTTCAAACGTGGTCTATTGGTCAAACATACCTTTTTCAAGATATTGTATTTGTCCACCCCTCCGCAGCATCGACTCCTCGGCATTGTGTTTGAAGAATACAGTTCGTATTCATACGGTTTATGCGCGTGCGTGTTGGTGCCTGCATGTCAGCGTGTGTTCGGGTTCAACAACGGATCTGGCATTATATTTTTGAGATGAAAACCACTTGCTACCTACACCTACCTTTCTAGATATTACTATGTATATAGGCCCAAATCATCAAGGACACCGATCAACGCTAATACGGTCCACCAAGGGGTGTGGACATGCGCATTAGATATTTTATAGTTACCTATAAGGGTTTTTGATTTTTTTTTTTTTTTTTTTGATATCGCTTAACACATGAAAAGCAATTTAACATAAATTGAAACAAAATAAAATAAAATCGATACGGGTTGCTTTGATAATTATTCTGGGTTTTCATACTTATTACTTATATAACATACTTAAAAACGTACTTAATTTGAAAAATTAACTAACGACATTCATTGAAATTATAATATAAGTACCTATAAGATAATGATTCTCTAAGTAAATTGGATAACAATAATATAATTTAGGTAGGTAGGTATTATAAATTATTTTATCTTTTCTCTCTTTGAATATTAGATGTATATAGGCACATTCGCTGTACAATGTGTTCGCCGTACTATTTAACTATGTAGATTATAATTACAATGTCATTTGTTTGAATAAGGCATAGCTTCTTGGAGATATAAACAATTTTTCACTCGACACTTAAAATATGTCTAATGGTATTTATGATTTAGTTAGATAAATATACTGAGTTAGATATAATCATAAAAATAAAATGATTTTACTAATTATGTAATTCAATGAAGTTAAATTATCTACTGATATTAAATATATTATTACAGTTATATATTGTTCACCCATTGTTTATCTAAATCAATTTATAACTAGTTTATTTTAATGATATTAGATAACGATAAATGAATAATAAGTGTAAACTTTAGTATTGATATATTTTATTGCAATCAATGCAATCACTCGATCTACTCTGGCAACAAAACACATTAATTTAATGAATGAATGAGGTTTTATTTCTTTTACAAATTTATTTACTAAGTTTACATAACATTCCAAAGCTTATATTGACCATATTTTGTGATAGGTTTTTCAATTCTAAGTACCTATTAAATCTTATCTTTTGAACTCATATTTTACTGATCATTTTATGTTTTAACTTTGAAGTGAAAATTACTTTTTCTAAATACAAAAAATATTATATTGATTTTAAACAACTTAATTTACTTAAATTTAATGCAAATTAACACAAGGTATTGAATATTGATAATTTAAATAATGCTGCAAGTATTTAAGTATTTTGAATTTTAAAATTAATAAAAGAATTATTTTAAGTACCTACTTAAAAATATTAAAAGTAAAAATTTAAAATTAAATAAAAAAATTGACTTGAAAATAAGAGACTAATAGTTAATTGTCAATAGTTTTAATAATACAAAGAAAAATATTGTATACAGTTAAAAAAAAATGTCCATTTAATAGTAAATTTATAGATTGTTATGTGAAATATAGAATTTTACTTCAATTAATCATCAATAAAAAAAGCTTGAAATATGTTTTTTGAAAAAGAAATTAAACAAAAATGAAGATTAATGAAGTTACTGGAAAAAATAAAATTATTAGTGATTGGAATTCGGAATATCAATCAAAAAATAATAATTCTACTCTCTTATATGATGAAAAGGAAATCGCCAATGAATTTAATATTTTTTTGTTATGTGAACCAAAAACATTTCTAATAAAATAATTGGAAAAAGATTTAATAAGGCTGATTTCAAAAACCTTAACAAGAATTCTTTTATTTTTAATATTATATTTTTATCTCCTAAAGAAATTATGTACTATATAAATATTCTAAAAGAATATCAACATTTATGAATATAATTTATCTTATAAAGTTTTAAAAATAACATTGCTTATGTTTCATTACCTGTCTTTAATTTACCTTGCGATAAACTGGTATTTTCTATCATTGTTTTAAAAAAAAAAATTGATTTTTTATTTTTTTACAATATAAAACTGAAGATAAAAAACAATGTAGTAATTATACAGACCTGTCTCATTGACCCTTTCAATATCCAACAGTTTTGAACAATATTTAAAAAAAAAATTTACAACAAATTTATAGATGCATTAATTAAGTTTTCTAATTTTGTGCATACTAACCTGGGTAATAACAAGGTTTATTTTTCTTTTAAAGTTTTCCTGACATTAGTTATCAAAACTTAAATTTAACAAAATACAATTCAATGACACTTAGAAAATGGTAAATATAAATATTTACTAAGTCAGTAAAGAATGATGCTATACATTGTTATTTGTTTTACATTAATCAATGTTTTAACTATAATTAGTGACAGAAATACAGAATAAACATTTAGAATTACAATAGATAAGATAAAAGAAAAAAAATTTAAAGTAGATTGTTTGGGTGTCTACACTCGAGATGTCATACAGAAAGTGGGACACTTAGTTTTTAGTATTTCACACTGCTAGCAGAATTTATGGGTTAAAGAAGTTGATGACTAATAGTCTTATGTAAACAGTTATAGAAGGAAGCTGGAAGTACATGTGCAGTGCAGCATTATGTACAAACCACAGGGCATTTAATATTGTCCTCAGAACTTTTTATTGAAATATTTATATTTAATCTTAGCACAGTTTCCCTACACAGGGACTGCATATAAAAGTAATGGTTATCAAATTTGCTTACACAGCATGAGAGAACATCTCTAACTTAAAGATGTAACATAAAGGTAATTGAAATATTTTAGATGTTACAAAAGCTTTTGATTCTGTTCACCAAAAAATATTAGTTGATAAACTAGATTTCTATGGTATAGAGGAAAATCCTTAAGACTTATTTACTCATAATTTAAGTTAATAATCTTTTCAATCAAAGAATAAATAGTTAACTTATTTTTAATGTTAATGACTAGGGCTAGGGACTTCTAGGAGTTTGCATGTTTTTCCATAATCATTCAAAACATATCAAAACATAGCTAATATAGAAATTTGTTTCATGGTAATATGAGTTTATATTTAAAATTTATAGTTGCATATTTTACATATTTGACCATTTTTTAATTATAAGTGCATATTTGAGCATTTTTAATATGAAAATGGTAGTTTTATAATTATATAAATATTTTATACAAACAATTTTAAATTTAGATCAATTTCCTAGACCAGAAATATTAAATTTATGGTTTTTATATATGCTCAAGGTAATAAATACAATATTAATTAAAACAATTTACAAATATATTAAATTTAAAAACGTTTTTTAAAAAGTGTTTTTTTTTTATTTTAGACTAGAACTCGGGTGTTAGAAGAAAATCAATTGTTTATTATGACAAGTTTTTTTACTCTAAATTAAAATTTTATTAATTATGTCTACATATTAAAATAAAAAGGTTTTTATTAAATACTATTATTTATTTATTTATTTTTTTTTTTTTGTGCATATTTTAATAGCATATTTGGTAATTTTTAAAGGCATGAATGCATACATATTTTAAGGTTTTTTAGGGAATGAAATCCCTGCCCTATTAATGACACTGTAGTTTTGATTGAAGGGAATTATACAACTCTATAACACTTTGTTTAAACAAAATTAAAGTTCGGTTAGATAGTAATATGTTGGAACATAACATTAAAAAATCTACTAATATTCATTTCTGTATATCAAATGCAACAAACGGCCTCAATTCTTCATTAATAATTCATCATTTTAACTGTTCACTGAATGATAACTGCTGTCGTGCAAGCATTTATAATATAGAAGTAATTAAATACTAAGGCATTAATGCATTATTAATTGTTGATGAAAAGTGCAAATGGTCTAACCACGTACAACACATATTTCAACATCAAACCAAAAACTATTATTATGCTTTCAGGTCATCAAGATGTTTAATAAACTCATAGATGTTAAAAGTGGTTTACTCTCCTTATTCAATCTATAATAAGTCATTGTATAGTAGTCTGAAGTGAAATTTTTTATATAAGTACCAACATCTGATTAACCTGGAAGTGACAATACACACATTAATTGAAATTATACTTAAGAAGCTTGTCTTATCCGACAAACAATTTATGCAAGGATTTAAATGTTCTCAGTTTAAAAACTGTTTATTACAAAAATGTAATTTTACATAAATGTTAAAAGTAGATGTTAGCCTCTTTACGTCACAACACGAATATAATCCAACTTTAAAAAATAATAGTAATTTAAACATTAAGTATTAAGTTAATAATTTAAAAAAATGTGTACACCACTGGCATTAACTGAGATAGTGAGATATCTCGCATAAAAAACGTATTTGTATTGTAGACATATTAATATTATTATTTAATTTTTTCTATAACAATACGCATTTTAGTGGTGAATTTGTGATAGACATATTATTCAGTATCATTGATAGATGTCGCTGTAAGGCTTGCAATAAGCACAATGATACCGTAGTGAGTAACATTGATTGTAATTCGTAATCTATGTAAGTAGTGACGAGTAAACCAAAAACATTATTACTACTTGCAGTATTACGCAGACATACAGAACACACTTAAAATGCAGTAGAACAATACTAATATTCACTAATAGCGAAGTTTCTTTTTGAAGTAATTATTAGAGCTCTGACGTTGGATTTTTAGTATACTACAATATTAAATATTTTTTTTTTTTTTTATTAAATAAATGAAGAAAAAAGATGTCTCGAAGACCGATTGCTGATTGGTAGGTAACTTACTTAAGTGTTCTTCAATCTTTTAAAAGATTCTTATTTTTGAATTACTTGTGGACAGTATGCAGTGAATAAATCTGAACTTGTGCAATATTGAAAGTGTTATTGGTTAAGCGTATAAATGGATTATTGGTATTTGGTACCTAACTTATAGTATAAATAAAAATATTTGCAATACTTGGGAAAGTTGTATACTAAAATATATCAAAGCAAAAATTATTGTTAAAATCATACTTATATAGTTATAGGTATAATTTTTGATAATGGAACACATGTTCTTAGAAAAAAACAATTAAAATCTTAAATTGAAAAACAAAAATATTGTCTGACAAATCTTTTAATTTTTTTTTTTTTAATATAAATTTTGAATAAAAAACAAACAATTTAAAATTTTAAAATGTGTATGACCCAAAATGAACATTAAAATTTATGATTCACTCGATAGTATTTCTATTTTAAAATTAGTCAATTTTCTCTAATATTCATCATAATAGAGTTAAATCTTATTCAGAACATATAAATTGCTATATCAGGTGTACTTGAGACGGAAACAATGTATGCGAGAATGTTTTCTAATGAGTTTTTTTTTTAAATAAAAATTTTTGACTACACAGATGTTGACTATAAGGTAATAACAATACATTTGAGTTTTTTTATAACTTATATATTTCAATCAATATTTTTTTTTTAGTAAATATATATCATATATACATATTATGTGTATTATGTCAATCGCCAACATTAAAGGCCATTCACTTGTTTAACCTAATAGTGAACTATTACAATTTAGATTTGCTGATTATGGTTATATAAACTCAAATACATATTTTTGGTCAAATTTAGTATTACATCAGAACCTTAACTTTCTGATAGTTACAATCATATCAAAATATCAACTTATTTTTGTCAATAAATAGGTCATTTTAAAAGGATAATATAATAAAATATTACAATATCACATTAAAAGTGGATGTACAATATATAGAATTGGGATTTATTTATAAGCTTCATGAACTCAGTACATTTAAAATATAGATTTAACGTTTTTTTTTTTTTTACATAAAAATTATACATCACTTTTACGAAATACTAAAAAATATAGGACACTATTCTTAATTTAAATAATAATAAAAACAAATTTTGTATCTATAACTCAAAATTAATTTGTGTGTTTAATATTAAGCTTGACCACAGCACAATATGGATAGTCCAACACTCCATCTCTCATCATTGTGAAAGATTAGGATTACATTTATTATTTATGCACATAATGAGGCTACTATACGCTATTCAAGTTAAGAAATATACTCAGTGGTAACCAATTTTTGTTGGACTCAGTCTGACAATGACAGTCTGTAATTCCTGCAAAGTTTTATTTATGACTGAAATACATGTCTGCCATGCAGGCCCAGACTGGGAGGATACCGGCCTACTATTCTCAGTGAAGAGGCATCCATAGAAACAATATAAAAAATACCTTTTTTTTTGCTCATCATTAAACTCAAGTAGTTCATTACAAAATCGAGGGATGCGGCCTTTTGTGCTATAGAACAGTAGCACAGCCGCCCAGCCAGTCTGGGCCTGCTATCATAAAGTGTGTCTCTTAACTTAATAGGGTATAGTCAGAATCAGAAATAAAACTTAATTTAAATGTAATAAGTTTAATATAAATATTATGGGACAATCCCCCAACAAATAATTATATTAACTTATTAATGCATAATTCTATTTATATGACCAAATTATGTTTTTCATATATCAATGAATATGTGAAAATGTAATATAAAAATTAAATTGTATAATTTTAAAAACAAAAAGTATGAAAATAAATATTGATAATTATAATTTAATTAATAAGTTTATATTTATTTTTAAAAATCAAATTGTTTCCAAGATACAAATTCACTATAAATTTGAGTCAATGTTCTTTAACTAACACAGTTTAGTAATATTATTAAATACCAAAGTACATTGATTAAATTGAGGTTAAGACCATAGGCGCAATGTGGAGGGCTTGAGGGCGCTTATCAACCCCATTTTTTTTTTTTTTTTTTATTATTGAAATTGCGCCATTGGTTATGACAAGTAAACAGTCTTTTATGGTAACATATACATACATATACGCATGTAAGCATACTAAAATTATGACAACACATGATTTGTTTATGAAAACAAATAACAAATACAAAGTGTATAATGTTGTAAAAAAATAAAATATTTAACTGTCAAAAGTACAAAGGTAACCTTTTAGAAATAATTTGGATATAATACAAAATTTAACAATGGCAATAATAAAATGGATAAAGGCACTAAATATTTAACAAAGGCTGTTGGTACTATGATATGACAATGGCTATTTCAGTAGTAAACCATTATATTTTAAAAAATATCGTATACCTAAAATATACATTATACCAATAAAATTACTAAGACGAAACTGCTCTGCAATTTGATTGGTTTTTTGAAACAAAACTTTTAGCTTGTGACCATGTATTGCATACCAAATTAAACAGCTATAAACATTTGATTATAATTATTAAAATTGTTATCGTTATATTTGTATTGTATAGTATTATAATCTTACTTTTTCGATCCATTCGTCATCAGCTAATAATCGGTTTAAAACATTGGTTGTGTCACGAGTTGAATCATTACAGCTATTTTCGCTTTCAGCAGTAACACGTTTGCAACATTCTTTGTAAATATAATATTTCAGGTGTTCAAGACTATGTAAGATAGTTAATTTGTCTACGCACTGAGCGCTAGAACAGCAATGAAATCGCTTTACTGGCGTGGCCTATAAGTAATAATTTACAAAATTATTTTAAATTTTAAATCAGTAAAATAAATGTAGTAATTTATTGTTTTAATATTTACCTTGGAAAATGTATTAGAATTAATATTTTTTAATGTCTGAGAACTGTACTCCATACCAGATAGACATATCTCGACAAACTCTTTCTGTTGTTTCTTCACTAATTCCTGATTGCCACATACCAAACAGCGCAAATTGATATTATTCCTTGATTTTTCATCTAACGAATTAATTTCCATGTTTGGATACTTAGCAATAATTATCCATACATTTTCTACTTTGGACAAATCTGTTACTACATCTTTAAACATTGTAGAATCTATTGTTTTCTTCCAAGTTTCTGTTACTGTTTCAATAGCACTGAGATTGCTTAAAAAGTACTGATCTATTAAAAAAAAAAAAAAAAAACATCAGTTTATGATTATTTATTAAGCATATTAAGATCTTACCTTTCTCACGGTAAATTTCTTCAAGAAAATTTGAGTCCAGTGCTTGTGATGCTAATGATTGGATATACACATCAAAATTGGTACGTAGCATCACGCTTTGCTCATCCACAAAAGAGTTTGTAGACAAATTAGAATTGATCGCATCAACTTTTAATTTAGAGATGTGGTTATAAGTAGAACTAGTAGTCTTGACAATAGAATTATTTTTAACAGGTTTGTTGCTATTGCCAGGTAATAATTGTACCAAAATTTCAATGGTTGATGATTTATTTGGAATGCTATTATCACTATTCTCTGATGTAATAATTTTAACATCAACTTGACGATACATATTATAATGTGATGGACTCCAACCAGTATACTAAAATATAATATATCACATTAATTAATGTTATTTACTTTTGTTTTTACTTTCTTACTCACAGTTGATACACTCTTGTACATATTATTTTCATTGCATCGTGTAAATTTTTGTAACAATGATTTTCCGTCAACTCTCCATAAATGTTGTGGATATACATGTTCATTATCCAAAAATTGACGTTTTAGGGCAACAAATGTACCAGACTATATGAAATTAATCACAAAATAAATAAAAAATAAGCCATTAAAATTAAACAAAATATTATACCTTAAAGACTGTTGAGTCATCTAGATGATCGTTATTATTATTATTGATTGAAGATGAGGTTGATGGTGAATGACTATTATTTGAATTTTGCTCTTTTGAGTACTTTTTATGACGACTATTCATTGAATTGGAAATTTTAGGTATGTCATTATCATCATTGTTTGGTCTCCAAGCTGGGTCAACATCAGAATCAGTATCTGATAAAGCATCGTTATCATCTACATCCAATTCACCATTTAAACTGCTAAGCAATTGTTGAGATTTTTCTTTAGCCAATCGGTGAGATAATTGTCTTTTAGGTTGTTGTATATTATGATATGTTTCTAAAATTAAAAAAAAAAGAATTAGAAAAATGTAAACAATAATAATTCATGATTTTTGCATACTTTGTTTTTTGATTGGTACAACAGTATTAGTTCGTTTTCTTTTCGTGGTGCCACTATTTTTTTTTTTGCTAAAGACATCTACTTTATTTTTTATCACTGATGTTGCTGTTGTATTACTAGATGCTTTTGAAGAAGATATCCACCATTGATCTTGTTCGTCATCTGACAACCAACTGTTTTCACCATTACTACCATCACTTCTATCGTCACTTAAACCGGCGATCGATGAAGTTTTAGGCAATGGAAAATATCGTGGATCGTCATCTGTTGTTGTTGTTGTAACATTATTTGTCTTTTTAATATCTTCACCAGAACCATTACGAGAGGTCTGTTCAGTTGTTGTTAAGACTTTTGGTTTTGGCAAAGGCACATAAGGCTTAGATATGGGTTTTGGTGATGATGACAATAATAGTGTTGATAATTTTTTTGATTTATCATTACATTCATCTTCTGGTTTTTCAGCCATACCGCTTGTACCACCATGTATAAATTTAATATAACTATCAATAAATGAAGGTTTTTGAGTAATTATATTTAACGGTTTAACCCTAGTAGTAGTAGAAGTAGTTGTAGTAGTAATAGTAGTAGTAACAGTTGTCTCGGTATCAGTTGTAGTAGTAGTAGTAGTAGTAGTAGTAGTAGAGTCATCACAAAGGTGACGCAATTCCTCTTCAATATTAGGGACGACAACATGTGGCAAACATAATGGTTTGTTATCATCATTTACAACATAACTCCCACCTTGCAAATTATTACTGAAGTCTTGAAAAATGTTATTATGTTGTCTTTGATTATTATTCTGTGTTTGATTGTATAATGCTAATGATGGACTAGTTGTGGTTACAGAAGTGACAGTAGGTGAAACCATTGTAGTTGTAGGACTATAATACGTTGGATCTACTGATGACACAGTAAAATTATTATGATGGGTTGGTTGTGAAACATGTTGATGTTGATGATTAACACTTGTCGGAGGTGGTTGAACATTAAATGATTGAACTGTGTTGTTATATTGTTGTTGATGATGGTGCTGATGCAGTGATGGCTGATGAAATATCCCAGAAGAAATATTTCCAGTAAAACATGATGAAGTTGATACAATGGGTGGTTTTTGATGGTCCAAATTCCAACGATGGTTACGTTGGTGCTGCTGTACATCTAAATATGTATTTCCATTAGCAGAAACAACAGTTAGAGATGTAGGTGTGGGTAACATTTTGGCATTACCAGTGACAATATGTTGCTGTAAATGTGATTGATTATGATGGTGATGAAGATGTGCAGGAGGTGGCTGACGTCTATTGAAATATTGATCACTGTAGGATGATGACGGGTCAATTAAAGCAGATTTAGGCAACTGTTGGAGATGCTGATGCTGATGCTCGATTAAACATTTATTATTATTATTACCTAACAAATTTGTTGGTGAAATAGTTTTACCATTGTCAGTAGCCATTAACCTAGGTTGTTGGTCAATCATTTTTTTAACACCATAACAATCAATATCAGTCTGCATGGATTGTAAATTTTTAACAATATGCATAGGATCACCACGTTGAACTGGAGTTCCCATTAGTAAAATGTTGTCCAGTTGCTGTTGAGGTGTTTGGCTAGCAGAGACCGTATTGTCGAAATGGTAATATTGTCTGTCATGATTATCAGGAGTCTTCGATTGTAACGGTAAAGGCTGTGCTTGGTAATAATTATTGTTTGCTGTTATGTCATTCATCACACCATTAGTCGTTGGCACTGCTGTACGAGTAATAACAGACAAATAACCTACTTGTTGAGGCGCAGTTCTTGGTTGGTAACGTTGTTCATAGGGTTGTGGGACATACGCATTGGATACCACTGGCAGACTTTTATCAGAAATGCTATTGACAATTTTGATTCTATGCTGTGGCTGTGACTGTGGCTGCGGCTGCGGTTGTGCCTGCGCCTGTGGCTGAATGCTGTCGTATTGTTTAATTTTATTACTGGGATGAGTCGGTTCGATATAAAAACGCTGCGAATTGACGGCTGGTGCAGTTAATATTTGCGTGCCACTAGTGTTGTTAGTGTTGTCCATAATGATTTTAGAAGACTGTGGACACTGTAGTTTTCTGTGCTGGTGACGATGATGAGTGTTGTGTGGTACCACACGCTCGTGTGGCAATATACCAAAGGGACTCAACGCCATGCCAACGGAGGTAACGTTTGAGGAGGGCATGGCTATGGGGGTGACGGATACAGGTGCCGCAGCAGCAGTGACCAATTGATGTGGTCCATTGTGCTGTTGAAACTGCGGTATTACTCCTGAAGTGGTGACAGTCGCTGTCGACAGCATTAGCTGAGGCGACGCAGGCAACATTGAACCGGTCTGAGCAGAATGTATCGGTACCAAAGTCGGCGGCTGCGACGCCACTAGTATAGGCGTATATTGGTGATGTTGTATGACGTTGCTACCGTTGGCGCAGTGTTGCAGTGGCATTCTCTGGTTGCCGTTGTGACACAGTCCGGTGGTCTTCGTGTTGCTCGAAATGGTCGCCACCGAAGGTCTGGTGTGCGACAGCAGGAGCCCGACGACGGCCGACGAGGTAGCGTTGGCAATGGTGGACACCGCCGTGTTGGTGTTGCTACCCATGATAGCGGAACGGCCAATGGATTCCATTTGAACGCGACGAGACGACGGCGCTCAGAGCTTTTTCATCGGACGTGCAACGCGCGGCGGAACGCAACGACGCGAGCGGGCACCTCGCGACTACGAAACGGAATGAACTTGACGGCGACAACGACGGCTACGCGATGAAAACGGACATTGACAACGGCGCATCGTACAGAATCAAAGAAGCCGAAACTTATCGAAACACCGAACGTATACCGTGCGTGTCGTGTACACACGCGTGGATTACAAGTCAATATTGTGCATAGCGACACATTATTCAATAGTTATTATCGCGTTTGCGTGTGCGTGTGCGTTATAAAAAAATTTGTTCGTCCAACGGACCGTGTTATAATAACGCGGTGGCAATTAAAAAATATCTAATAACACGCGCACAATCGCGCGCACACACGTACGTACAAAAAAACTAATCTACTAATCTCTAATCACGGTTGTGCGGCGGTATACAAAACGCTCGACGGCAGCATCACGAAACACGACGCGGTGCGCATACAAAAAAAAAAATTATAATATTTAATACATTTTATTATTATTATTACTATTACTATTACTATTACTATTATTATTATTATTATTATTATTATCTAAATAATAATATCAACCGATAATGAAAACGAGTCTTCCGCCGCTGCGACGGAGTGCGCGTCGCGTCGTGTGTGCGCGCAGTGGCTCCGTGCTCGCGGCGCAACAATCGTGTGGTCGTGGCGGGGGTGGGGTCGGAGGGGGGGGGGGGAACGGAGGCGGCCGCGGAGATAGTGTGGAGGAAACGCGCGCGGCCGAGACCACGCCGCCGATGCGTTCGACGCCGAGTGGAGGTAGAGAAAAATCGCGCGGCGCGCAGCGTGTCCGTATAACTCAGACATCACGCGCTCGCGCTGCGACGCTTACTCAGCACGTCTCGTTGTTACGACCACAAAAACCACTTAGTGAAAAAAAAAAAATAAAACGTTTGTTTTTATATTTTTGTCTGTAGTTTATTCTTTCATTCCAATACATTTATTTCATATATAGACGAAAATACAATAATAATAATAATAATAATAATAATAATAATTGATAATGATGACGATTATATAATAATAATAATAATAATAATATAAAAATTAGTGTAATACGTAATTAGGTATATCATGATTTGCCGAGTAATAGTTTATTTATTTTTTTTGTTGTTGTTTTATACAAATAAGAGTATATCTAGTGTTTAAAATAAATAATAAAATAATATAAAAAAAAAAAAAAAATAATAAAAAATATACACTTATATAATATTATCATCATAATGTTTTAATTTCAGTAATGCCACACTCGCGGTGTTATAATAAACATATATAGAGATTCCTACGTACGTATGTGTAACATATACGTATTTAAAATTAATATTGGTGGTATGACGGCGCGTGTATACAATAGTACAATAATATATTATCAGATATTATTCTCGCGGCGGCGGCGG